>NC_061877.1:4998509-5307528 GCF_905147765.1 Vanessa atalanta
CTTATAAATATGTATGTATATATTATATAGAGAATTATTTGATCAGAACAAACAGATTTACTTCTTGAGATAGATTTATGTGATATTGTACTTTGTAGAGCTATGGAAGTTGGTAGGCCAGGACGAGTTCAAGTTGAGGATATCATATTTTTAGTTCGCAAAGATCATAGAAAATATGCTAGAGTGAAGGATCTATTGACAATGAACGAAGAGCTGAAAAAAGCTAGAAAAGCTTTTGATGAAGTCAAGTATGTTGGTGAGTTGAAAATAACCCTTTTCATACTTTGTTTTAATATTTTGAATTTATCACTTGATTTTGAGTATTTGCATTAAGCATGACCAATATACATTTTTAAACTTACTATTTTTGTATTACTATTTTTTTTTTTTTGTCAAGAATTAATTATTCATTTTTTACAAATATATGTACTTTAATAGAATCTGTGAACAAGCTTCAATAAAAATGATAAGTGATTTTTTATTTTTAATAAAAAAATAAACCTGAAAGTAAATGATAAATTAGTATAGTGAGTTCACATTTATTTAAACCGAATATCAAAATTTATTTTTTAATGAAATCAACTAATTAAAAATCTAATAGAGAATGTTTTTTGATGTTTTTTTTTTAACTTATAGAAGACCAACAATAAGTTTGGTGGTCAAACAACATCATGCTCTCAGACTGATGCAAGTAACAATATTACATATACACACATTGCTTTTGTGTTAATGCTATTTATTAAATCCATTAATAAAACTTGTTATGCTTTGTGTTTAGAGGTACCTACTAATATCAAGCTACTGACTAACCTTAATACCTATAACCTAATATAGAATTTTTAATAACACATTAAAAACTTGTTGTTGTCTGCGGCTTCGCTCGCCCTTTTCAGGGATTTATTTCTTTTCATTAGGACAACCAACAGTAGATACAATATTACATCACAATAAAAATAAAAATTACATTACAAAATTGTCTAGGTAAAAGTTAAGTAGGTTAAGTTTACTACTTACAGGTAGTCTCACCATGCACTATATTGCACTATATGCATTAGAAATATAAAATAAATATAAGCACTAATTAGACATAAGAAGTTATAATACATTTTTTTAACTATTATATAATTAATAAAACCAATAAAATATTCCATAAAATTAGATATGAGTGCAAATAAAATTCTTTATTTTTTGATCGAACTGAGGACTGTCGTGACATATGTCTAAATCTTTTACTTGATTACTGATGGTGATGTATAACAATGATATGATGGTTTTTTCCCACTTGCGTTCTATATAATTGTAATCTGGTATAAAATAAATGAGTCATATTACGGTTATCAGCTGTTAGGCATAAAAGTAATCTATTTTCTTCCTTCGAACTTAAGATACCTTAAATTTCATCAAATTTGGTTCTGTTGTTTGCCCGTGAAAGAGTCATTTTAAATTCAAGAGTTTTTATAGGGTTTTATTTAACATTAGATTGGCTTGGTTATATTACTTGCTAGATGATAATTTTAGTTTACATATTGTATCATTTTATGTACAAATACACATAGGATACTAACATCTATTCTGTTGTAGAATTTACTTATAACAGACTTCACGCAGTAGTTTACAAATCGTTTTATACAACAGTTGTAAACTCAATTTTTGTTGTTTCCAATACTATGAACTATCAGTACAATACTAACATTATCTGTTAAGAGTAATATCATTTTGTATATAATCAAGTTTTATGCACCCAAGTTTGCATGAATGTTTTCTATATTAATCTTCTTTTAATAGCCTTCAGAATTGATTTATTTAAAACAGAAAGTCTTTCTAAAATTAATACTATTATATTTAACTTCATGGGAATTTTGGAGTTATTTCAACGGGAGTTAGTGATAAAATTTACTTACACATTGTTTTCGGGTCTAGCTTTGGTTCTTGTTCTATTTATTTCCTATTTAATATTTTAGTTTTTCTTCACTTGTAATTATTTGTTTTCTTTTTCAGAATGATAATTTGGATACTAAAGGTCTATGAGGTGAGGTAATAACACTAAAATAAATAAATTATAATAATTTTATTTTTATGAAATGTAATATTGTATTATTTGTAAATCTATATTTGAATGTACTATTAAAACTAAAAGTACCTTCTTTTTCAGATTAATTTTGTGAAGGTCCAAGATTTTTGGTTGACAATGTAATACAAATACTACAGGCTCAGTAAAGACAATTCTTCTAATATGTATTTTGTTTAAGTATAATAAACTTTTCTTTACAACACATGTAAATTTTTATTTTAATAGTTTTATCCCAGGCACTCTGTTGAAAACTGAGTCAAGGCGACAATTTTATTATAATGGATAGAAATATTTTTTTTTGTGTATTAATAGTTTCAGACAACCATTTCATCCCTTTTAATCTCCCATTTCACCTATATTATCCTGTGCTGGCATCTGAGATCGACTAATATTCTATATTTAGTTTTGATCTGATATTTAGCCATGCAAAATCAGGCCATCATTAGCAATTTGCTTTATATTCTGAAAGGGAAGTTCGCTGGTATAATTAATCTTTAGGTAAATGGAGTAAAAATAACACATTTTACTAATAATTTATTTGTGCGATTACAAAATAGAAAAGTCTAACACGAAAAAGACACTCAAATATACAGTAAATAATACAACAGTAATCAATTATAATTTAATTAATATTTTAAATAACTTACTGATTGAATACAGAACGAATATCTCACTATAACATTGGAATCACAATACAAAGTAACAATTTTCAATTGTCATCCTAATATTAAATGAATTCGTATAAAATATGAGTTGATATAAAAAAATAATAAATGGTCAATGATTAAATATCAAAGCTTAGTAATTATATGTGTAATGAATAATGATTAATGTCTAATCTAATATGTCTACTTGAAACTATTGAAAATGCTATAACTACATTATAATGGTCCGTTCATTTCATTAGAAATTGTACAAAATAAAATAACGTAGCGCTTATTTTTCTGCTGACTATTACGATTAATAAACGGTATAATTTTTTTCAAATCAAATTGATAATCGTTGCTACTAATGTTACCAGATTCAAAAAGTACATTAAAATGAGTGAAATAATTTTGTACAAGTTGTAATGAAACATTAATCACAACATTGCTCACAAGGGGTAACAAATTTTAATGAATGATTAAAACATTCAAATTCAACGTTCATATATATATCAAATAGTTTTATAAATATAATGTGTATAAGGTATATCTAAGTTTAATATTATGTGTAAATAAATGTAACATACCAGGCGACTAGTCCTGTGTAAAACAGCCGAAAGAAAAACCTTTGGTTTTCACAACAAATTGTAAAACATTTCAATTTCTGAATATAAATATTTTCCTACATATTTAGGCCATTTATGGCAGAGGAATAATTTAAGTTAGTCTACATTTTTTCTATAATCTATGTTCTGGCAATAAAATAGTAAAAAAGTTTTCATTTAACTTTTAATTCGACCAAACAATAAATAATGAATTAGGTGACTTTTAAAACTTTGGTAACTTTGTGAACTGCATTAGCACGTCATTTTAATATTGTATATATTAAAGGGACTTTTCTCAATAATAACTCGCTATAATTATTGTTCCCTCTTAATCTACTGGTTACACTTTTTACCCTATGAACGTGACACGAAAACCTTATTAATATAAGAAGACACATGGCAGTATATAATTGTAAAATGGAAAAAGTGAAATCATAATCAACAGTGTCAAATATTCAAGAGTAGTTAAAAAACAGAGATACCACTCTCGATTAGAAAAGTCATTATTATTTATGGAAGGCCTATAAAAACTTAACGTAGATACATTTTTCAACATTAGAAGACCTGATAACTTATTTGAAGATATTTTAAATAGATAATGAGAGGAATTATATTGTGTATTACGATGTAACGTTAATAAAGTTGTAACATTAAAAAACGGATGTATAACTACTGTTTAATAGTATATGAATAAAAAAAGTTCTATATACTAGAATTCTAACAAGTAAAGTAAGGCAAGTGGACCTGTAATCTCGTCTAATGTTAACTACAAATATATGTTTCTTCTAGTTCTATACGAAAAGTGTTAATAATAAAGACGTCGATCAGTTTCTGTAAAGATTCGAAATGCAGTACTCTGAATGTTTTGATTTTTTTTTAAATATTGGAATCTCTGTGCGTCTTAGATTGTTTATTGACTGTACTCATCGGCACTTGTAATTTCAATTTTTCAAGCGATTGAAGCGTCGATAAAATATAACTTCGTATAATGTGTTATATATACGTATTAGGCCACATATCGAAACGGTCCAAAAGACCAATAAGTTAATAAATAATTGTTTTACTTCTATAAAGTATTTAAGGCCCACAATTATTATGATTCGTTACCGTCTCCGTGTTTAGTCTGTGGGAGGCGCCATGGCAGTAATGATCGCCTTCATGACGGCGGCCGCGGCCAGGGCGGCGTGCGGCTGCCAGTCCTTGCCGCGGGTGCCGTCGCGATAGTCGGAGATACCTGGAATATACAATTATGTTATACTAGCTGTTGCCGGCGATGTCGTTCGCGTGCTCTTCAATTTGTTTAGCAGCTAATTTAAGTTTCATTTAAATGTATTGAGACAAACAAAGATACATTGAATTCGACGGGTGTAATCGACAGTGTCGTTTATGATGAATTTTATGCGTCGTAAAATAAAAAAACAATCACAACCAACTTGAAATTCCATTAATATTTGCACTATTGTTAATAATAATGGTATTTAAAGTTGGTTGTGATTATTAAAATGGAATAATGCGTGTTGTACCTATTTATTTACATTATAATTATGTTCATCACGCATTATTCCGTAAAAGATATAATATGTGAAATTCAACTTGATTCTATTCTTTAAATTTAACTTTCAGCCTCATTCCATTCCACATACACATATTTTACAAAATTAGTAAAATGATGTATTGTATACTCTGTGGTGTATGTGGTCAGAATATGACGTTTATCCCACAAAATTCTTCGCAAAATATATTATTCAGCCGTAATTTGATATATTTCGTACATCCTTGATAGTTATGGGAGTTGTCCATAAAATGTAACGATTATATAAATGAGTATCAAATCTTGGTATATTTATGAATAGGAAGAATCGATGCAGAAGACAGCATCAGGATATCTTCTAATCAGTACCGGATTTAAAGGTTTGAAGGCCTGGGAGCCATAAAGACGTCGATGCCCTGGGGGCCACAAAGAAGTGAAGTCCCCTAATAATTATTTTACAAATTTATTTGAACATTTTCATTTTTGTCAGTCATGTTTCGTTGTGTCAGTGACATTTAAACAGTTATTACTAATATTTTATGAGAATTTGACTATAACTAGATAGAAAAAATATATTACGTTAAAATTGTTAATTCGTCGGAATTTCTCCTGGAGACTCCAGGGCGGTTGCCTCGGTTGCCCACCCCTAAATCCAGCCCCGCTGGTAATAGACATCGAACCATTCGTAAGCCGTCACTCACCCCTGATAGATATGAAGCAGTCCTTGCAGTTGCCGACGACGCTGTCGAGCACGGCGTCCAGCTCGCAGTCGTATGCGAGTGCGCGCGCATGCGCAGCGAAGGCGGCGCGCGCCTCGCCCGCGCTCGCCACGGCGCGCCCGCCCGCCACCGGCGCGCAGTGCACGCGCGCGCTGCGGCTGAACGACACATGTCAGATGTAGCTAGTTGCTACATTCGTGTGAGATTCATGACACAAAACTAAGTGGCCATTAAAGGTTATTAGTTAATTATTTTCTCATTATATTAACAGGTTATATAACCGAATAGTATGAAACATATATATTACAGACTAGGAAAGGGATGTTTATAATTTGCTCCGTCCTTAATAATTCGTCAGAGTCTATTAAAATAGACAGAAAATGTAACATACAAAATGTACACTGTTACCCATTAGATAAGATACGTTTATGAAATTGAATTATGAATATTAGTAGAACTTGTCTTCTCTCTGAACTGCAGAATGAATTCGGTAACTCATTTTATTTAATAATACCTTACTAGAGGAATATCTACCATCTATGCAATAATATGAATAAAATGTTATAAATATCATTGTTTGATTTACTGCTACATAGTTAATGTTCCGTTTAAAATTGAAAAACACATATCGGAATCTATACATTTGTCTTTCAGATACAGTAACTTCGCTTAAGACGTTTATGTAAACCCACTTTTAACCAAAAACATTTTTAAGTATGAATTCTCACAAGCAGTACCGATATATCAATAATAACTATTCCTATAGAAAATTTAAAATAGAATCAACTAGTTAGCGCGAACTAGTTTTGTATGCAGTATACAAAAATATCAAGGAAAATAGAGTTCTTAGGATTCCTAAAACTCACCTAACGCACCAACACATTCGTGTCACACGTGTCGTGATTTTAAAGTTAAACATGACCATTATAATTTATAAGTTACAACTATATTAGTAGAAATTATAATAAATAGAAGATAGGTTACTGGCGGATCTAGTGTGGGCTAACTCGTACTCGTATAAACATATATTTTTTTTAATTTACAACATCCACGGGCTCACAGTTGCCCATGCCTTTTTTTACATTCTACGTTCATACATTTTGGCGCTTTACATTTTTACTGCACCAGCAAATCTTCGCTGGGTTTCAAGCTTGTCGTCTTGTTGGAAGACGAGGCCCGCACTGACTTTTTTTTTGTTGAAAATAATACATAAGTATATTTTTTAACAGCGGGCCCTGCTCCTCGCTCGATCAGAGAGAGTACGGCCTCGGCGACTCTAATGTCGCGTTTATGTATAGATGCCTTAAACGTATAAACATTGGGTATTGTTACTTAGCATAATAATAATTATTTATAATATTGTTCTGAATAAAACCTGAAGTGAACTAATGCGACGTCGAGTTGAGTAGCTAGTATGAATTACACTTACATAGTTTCACCTTGCGGCGCCGGATGAGACACTTCTATGAAAGCTCCTCCACCGACATCCACGCACAAGCGATCCGTGGCTTGTTCCGGGGGCTCCCATCTTCCCGGAACGCCCCGTAGACGATCTAATCCTGTAAACAAATTTGTACATGTGGATTTATGACTTTGTAACCAATGCGAAGATCCAAATAGTTCTGCCTACAAATTCAAATATTTTTTTATTATAAAACAATGAGGATTCCGTTAAAAAAATCTGTTTCTGATTATTTTTTCGTTTGATTTTTCATGAATATTGGTCTTTTTACGTAATCGGTAAGCAGACGAGCAAATAGAGCGTCTGATGGTAAGTGGTCACCACATTGGCTCTGTAAGAAAGAAGAAATAAAAACCATTCCTTACATCCAGCAATGCGCCTCCAAACTTGGAGACTAAGATGTTATGTCCCTTGTGCCTGTTGTTACACTGGCTCACTCATTATTTTAACCGGAACACAACCATAGCAAAAGGAACACAATATCAACGACGTTTTTGGTCCAAATACAGCAGGTATGGTATCATATGATATTTTAAACTTAAGGAACGTATTGTATTTGAATACTTAATAAAGATAAAATGAAGCACTAATTAAATGTCAGGAAAATCTATAAATAAATAACCTTCCCACAAGACGATTACGCGAGTATATGATAAAGTACTGGGAAAATCACTAAACAAGATTCATGTCCCTTTAAAGACACCTTAAGTTTACATATTATATTCGTATACAATGATTAACCCATCGTGCCGAGAGTTTCTGCGTTTGTAGGGCCATCCAATTATTTTATTTAAAATGATTAATATTTTATTTGGTAGGGTTTTATGTAACCACGGCTGGGTAGGTACCATCCACTTCTCACATATTCTATTACCAAACAGCACTACTTAATATTGTTTTGATTAGGTTGGAAGGGTAAGTGAACCAGTTTACGTATAGACGTCAAAAAAGAGAGGGACAAACTAAATTATTACGAGTATTATTTAATATAAAGTGAACTCGTCAATTACCTAATGTTAAACAAATACCTACACTCCACTTAAGGGCAATGACCTTTTTCCTCGTCGCTTATCGAGTGTTATTACCATATATGTGGTTGGATTACTATCATTAAGCAGGTTTTCATACCAACTCAGTAGAGTTAACTCAGATTCACTCAACTCAATATTATATAAAAGTTAAAGTGGGCAGATACAGCTATTCATTATTATAAAAAGACGAGAATGAAGAAAATAAAAATAATGCCATTGTTTCTGTTGTTATGCGATTAATATAACTTATATTGAATAGGTTGGAATTGCACATAGGAAAGTTTGTAAATAATCTGCAAGATCGCGTTGTACGTTGAAATAAAAAAGTACCTTCGTTAACATAAGTGCTCCACGAAGCAGATGTACTTGCGAGTCGTAAAGCGATGTCCTGCAAGAGGTAGTCCGCTGGCTTGTAGGGTTTCACCTCGTAGTCGAATCCACCCTTGTCATTGCGTTCCGCTTTTTCGCAGAATATATACACGTACCTGACAATATTATCATATTAACTTTAAGTAAGCTAATTAAGTTTGCTTAATATTAAAAAAAAATACGAGTAATATTTAAATTCCTTTTAGTAATAAGTATTTAAATTCATTCATACGATACTTTTCCGCCAAATATCGAGAACGAGTAATTAACGTTCAGTATTGTTACAATCGAGTGTAAATGGTACATAAATCTGTTAATTTACGTCCTTGTTAGTGCAACAACGTCATAAGAGACTCTTCTCTTTTAGAGACTTATGTGCAGCCCAATGCACTGAAGTATCCGGCATATGTTAGAACTTATAATTAAGGGCTTCAAACTCAAGACTGATTTTCGAATATTGGTATTTAACTTCTAATTTTCGCTTATATACAATAAAACGGTAAAGTAAGTTCTTTCTGATGACGGTTAATTCTGATAACCCCATTAAGTTTAACAATTACTTATAAATAAACATCATAATATAGGAAAACTTACATAATATTATTAGCAGGAATACTGATAGTTTTTGAATATAATTAGCAATAAACATAAAATTAAACAGTTTCCCCAATGCTACGTTTTCAGTAACAACTACGTCAATGGTGATGTTATGCGGCAGGTGATATGATCGAGTCCGAGTCCTGTCATTAATTAAGTCACGTACCATGTGAATCGATTCCAATTTAGGTAAATAAAAACTATTCTATTGAGTCACAAAAATAAAAAGGTCCCTAAAAGGACGGTTGTGTTTTCCCTTTACTTTATTACTAGGTTTAGGTTTGGACTTTGGTCGTTAGATTCAAGAGAAGTTTTTCTATACGTGTGAACAAACTGCTAAACGTGTATTGAATGACTAATGCTAATAATAAGTAAATGCTGTCATCCTGACCTATTACGGTCATATTGTAGTGCACAAGTGTGTGTGCCAACACAGGTGTATGCTCTTATCCCTCACTCTTAGAATCCTTTAAGACGGAAAATCTGACACGACCGGAAACAGTTCAGGTGCAAGACAACGGCTTTATGTTCTTTCATCCAGACTTCGAGCTGCTACTGTGAATTTTTCAACAGTAAAACCCAACAATTTTTTGCTGGTGCGAGCTGAGGTTTGAATCAAGGACTTCTAAATCTGCGGCCACATGACTACTAACTAGACCAACGTGCAGTCAGAAAATAATTGTCACAAGTCAGCACTTTAGTGTACCATATGGTAATATTGATATACAATTACATTTGAACTTATTATAGGGCGACGGCAACCTCATTTAATTTATTTCCAATGGTTACATCGAGATTTTGTCTTTTAAATAATTTTATTCCAATTGTAATTGAATAGCCTTAGTCACATTTAGGTTCTAGCGAGCATAATTTCTATATAATATCCATTTTAGCATTACTAATCCGTATCCCAAAATTTGGTACCCCTTTTTATTCATTTCATATAAATAATGATAATTTTCAATATGATGCTGACATTCGACCAAATGTTGGCACCTGAATTGGAATTGTATTTCGATTTGAACTTCAGTATTTATTAATAAGTAATATAATTGAATGAAGTACCAAACAGTTCACCAGCTCCCTGAGTATTATTTTGAAATTCGATTGTAAATTAATAACATACTTATCTGGCAAATCTGAAGCGGGCGTCGAAACAACAACATCGCCGAGCCTCACATGCTTCGAGTAGTCCGTGTAGTGTGGAACCCCTCCGCCTACGCCTACCAAAAACACGTAATCCACCTGAGAAGAATAACATTGACCTATATACCCAAATGACGTAAAATTACCAACGAGGTCAAATTAGCTGTAACGTACACGTCATGAAATACAAGTTTGTTCGAGCTCGTGGGCAGATGTACCTAAGTTGTTTTTAATTGTTTTGAACATAAAAGAGCCGCCTCAAAGTAAAAGCCATTCTATGTAATAACAATAAATAATCCACTACATTTTTTTTTATAACAAAAAGTTTAATTACATTTGTGTTAACTATAAATAAAATTCCCCATTATGCATATGGCTCAAGTTTAAAGGATATTTTTTTTCATTTTCCGATTTCAGGGAATAAAATAATAAGTATGTAAAAAATGTATGTAATAAAATTATTTTGTAATTTTTAAACTCCATGTTAAAATCACGTGTTACAAACACAAACAGTTTAAATATAAATGTCATCATATAAATTCATTATAAATTTAAATAAACATGTTCAGTAATATGTAGACAATCATAATTTTTTTAAGCGAACATTCCACATGAAACACGTCTCTTAAATAATCATAATCTCGTTGGAATTCGTAAGCAATCGTTTAGTTATTTCGGAACTGTTACTCTCGATTTAAACATCCGTACCGATACATTCACAGATTTGAATTATGCCCGCAGCCACTTCACATAGTCGTACAATGTAGACTTTGCCTGCGAGGGCATACTAAATATATTAACGTTGACTGGCTAATTGATTTCCGTACAAATGGAAATACGATTCTTTAAGGACGTATCTACTAGTTCATGTTACCGTCTTTAAATTTAAAACACAAACAATCGCCTATTTAGATAATTTCAAGTAAAAGCCCTTAAAGATCTCACAGAGTTTTGGGTTTTAACGCTTTTGGATTATGTCCATGTAAAACTAACCAAAATAAGGTTGCTCGAAAAAATTCTTGATATCGTAAATGACCTTACGGACCTTTTTTGAAGAAAATTTCTTACATAATAAGTTTTTTCTTTAGTTTATTTTGGAAAAGCGATCGGGTAAGGTTAAATATTGTTTTAAATGTCATGACAAAAGAAAAAAGGCTGTTAAGATTTAATAAATTATATCATCAAACGAAAACGAAAAAACTAAGTAATAATTTTTATTCCTCATTTCTCTATTTTATTAAAGTTATAACCTTCTCCGAAACCCGCTACTACTTCGGGTACGATTCCGATTTGACTAAGTTACTAAAACTTACTTCAAACGTAGAACAGTCATTATAAAATTAATTTAAACCCACATACACTAACGGGCTTATAGAGATGAATTTTGATATAAGAAAACATCTTACCTTCTGGAAAATTCCAAGAAGCCTGGTTGTGGTGTTTCCGGCTGCTGTCATTGCTTCTCTAGTTCTTCCAACTGATGGCAACTTAGTGGTGACAACTCGATGACTGCCAATAGTACCCAAAGTATAGACATTTGATTCGCCTGTGAAACAAATATACAGAGGACATAATTTTAGGATAACAATGTATAGTTTAACAACTGTTTTTAACTTCCATAAATTCGTATAGAATTTAAGAATAATAAAACGACGCAAGTAAATGTTATATTTAAAACAATTAAAGTTTGTCAAATATACACAAAAAAAACAAGTTACAGCTACAACTTTTTAGATTATTTTAGAAATTTTATTTCAGTATAATTTTAATGAACAACGTTGTACAAAAATACCAAATATCGTCGAAAATAAAAGGTTATGAGAATAATACTTAATGCCTGAATACATTCGCTGCCAGTCAACCCTTAAGCCAAAAAGAAAACCATGAAGGCGGTAATTAAAAAATAACAATACACAAACATATAAACTTTAGAATAATAATCGATCCATACTATCTATAGTAAAAACATATAAATAATAGTGCTCTATAGATGTCATGAGAACTATGCGCTTTCAGACAATATGTGCTCATGTAGACGAGTCTTAAAAGTAAATTTAGAAGTAAATTTATTGATATTAATAAATGTCCCACTGCTAGGCTTCGGCCTCGTCTCCTGTTGAGGATTTGGAGCTTTATTGCGGGATCAAACACGTGTAGCAGATTTTCCAGAGCAACGAGCGCAATTTAATAATAAACAACGCGACACATTTTCCTGATACCAAAAATATTCACTATGAACGTAACATTTATTTCTCTTGACGGACTAAATTCAAAACATTTCGAAATATTAATTATAAGCCGTTCAAGAGGGATACTAAAAAGCACAAAACGGAAACTAAATTTCACAAAATCCATTATTTAGTGCGTCTCACGACATTACTTCAAATATTATATAATCTATATGTTATAGTCTCTATATGTTATAGAGGTATCATAGTAAAGGCTAATTGATACTCAGTCATATATAACTTTGCCTTTTATAGTATAAAATATAGGCACGTCAATTTTCATTCATCTCTAAAAGGAATTATTTGGTTAATTTTAACGGATACGTATTAGAAACCAAACCAAATGAATATTTGTTGTGAATCATTATATTACTTAATGATATATATACGTATTGTATTTACAAAGGTATCATTAATAATTTATTCATGAAACATTAAACACGTAATTGATATATAGAGTAAATTAAATAAGTAAATCACATAAATTTGATTTTGGAAATAGTAAAAAGTGTTAATTATAATGGAACTATTACTGTATATAATCATTTTCGGTTATCTTTTTAATCGGACCGAATTGAAACCGATTGATGAAAGTGTTACACTGAAACTTCCCATGGCTATTGAGAGTGGAATGAACATTATACTAGGAGGAATGTTAAACAACGAACACGACCAGTAAGTACCGGTGTTTATATTTATACATTATTTTCTAATAATTTTACTGTTCTGTTTTTGTGTTAACTGTTCTGCGCTTTGCAGTACGCTATTGTCGCTAAGCCTTCGTGAGTCTCTTAAATACGACCAAGTGACTGTGAATCTCGTACACGTGTTCGTGATTTCAAAGATGCCGATTAATTTTAGGTTATTTCAAAGCTAACATTTTATTAAGTATCTTGTATCTAAATCAAATCAAATGCAGTTTATTTTAGTCTATCTGACAACTTTAAACTTTATTGATGGATTATATTTTTTCGAGGATATCGTATTTAGGCAATTGTGACTTAACTTAATAAATATACAGTATTTTCTTAAACTGTGTGTTAAATAAATATTTTACTTTCAGATTAAGCTTAACATTTTCGGGGGAAAAGATGAGTGCACAAGATGAGTGCCACGTTAAATATATTCCTGAAAAAAAAAAGTTTCTCCTGACCAACGATGGCGTAGAAACTTCTGTTTCTTTGCCGAAACTGAAGACTATATCGTGTAAGCATATTAAACAAGCATGATTCGACGTATCATATTTAATAAAATAAGATATAAAAGAGATTGCTTAGTACATCATAATAATTACCATAGTTACATTTTTAATAATTTGTTTTGTTGCAGATCCTTCGCCATTTGTTTTACAATTTAACGCCAGAACCGTTTTAGAAAATGATACGGATAAACACGTTATGGAATTATATTACGAAGGTGCTGGAATCGTCCGAGGGTCTTTAGGAGAATTCATTAACTTCCAATCTTTTGATTTAGTCGATTTTATTACTGTGAAAGGATTCTCAAATGTTCATAATATTACGTTCAGTTTTAAAAGAGAAGAAATACAGTTACTTAAATAAGTAACCAAAGAAATTATTTAAAGTATATAATACTTTTATAAAGAAAATAACTTTCAATGCAAAGTGATCTTGCTTGTTCCTACATCGGTCGCAAGTTATAGTTGTATAAAAAATCTAGTCAATATAATCTAATGTTAAGTCAATTAGGTAAATGTTTTTCGGCTGGTCCGAGAGTTTTGTTTCTAATAAATCAATATTTTTATAAAAATAAAACCTGTGTTTTTATTAATTTCACTTCACACTTAACACTTGGAATCCTAAATCAATCAAATCGATCGATTCAAGTTTGAGCAAAGATGCCTGAATAAACAGGCTATCAAAATAGTGACAAAGCTCGGAAAGTTTGTATCGCAATAACTTAACTAAGACAAGAGTAAATCGAATAAACGACAAGTCTTCCTGTTAGTAGCTTACGTCTACATAATATGCGATACATATTAAATTCCTTATAATTTACGCACTAGTTCGATCAAGCTCGGTCCTAGTGTTGTTTATACTCATCGAATTCGATGTGTTCAATCACTAGTATTCATTTTAGCGCTTATCGTTGCCTGTTCTTACGCTATTAATAAAGGCACGTATGTATAACGCACAATTGAATGAAATAATTTATTTTTATCATTCAATTATTATTTATAGGAGTAATCATAGGAAAAAAACACATAAGTTCACGTTTTGTCTTTTATAATGTAAATGTATTTAAATATATTTACAATAATTAATTAATAGACTAGGATGGAATTTAATAGTTAGGTAGCAACTTGCATACAAATTTATAATACAATTATGTATCTTTAAAACTAAAATCTATTTTAAAATATGAATTTTGAAACAACTGCACGGCTTGACTTAAATTATTAGTAGTTGTGAAAGTAAGTACATAATAAATACTACGATACAATAGAATATAACTTTATATAGACTTTTGCACTCACAAGAGGACAACAATTTGATTTGCTAAAAAACCGTTTTGAACGTCGACGAAACTGTTATCGTAGTTTTCGGAGTAAAATTAAACTACACAGATATAAATAGTTAAGTGGAATAGTGTTGTATATAATAAAATTGGTACATACATACATTGGATACATATAATAAAATTGGAGTGTCTGTTTGTAATATTAAAATAACCCATTTTTACTAAATGCATATGTATGTATACACGGTACATATAACAAAATAACATGTTTTAGAAAATTTGTCTATCTATCTGTCTGTCTGTTTGTTCCGGCTAATTCCTGGAACGGCTGAACCGATTTCGACGGGACTTTCACTGGCAGATAGCGGATGTAATAAGGAGTAACTTAAGCTACTTTTATTTTAGAATTATATATAGAATAAAAATAAAATCACGCTACAATATCCAAATAACTTAAATTCAAACAACGCGCACGAAGTCGCGGGCACAGCTAGTTATAAATAAAGATATATTAATCAAGTACTGTTAGTAGTGTAAAAAATAGCAGAGCTATTAGAAAATCGCTTGGAATAACGAAATCTAAGGTTTGTATGTCTACATTCCTTCTTCCATTTGAATAGACTATATGTATATCAAAAGTGATCTTGAAAAACTGGTACGTAATGAAGTACTATATATTATAATTTTAAATGCAATTAATGTTACCACAATATTATTATTCTATTATTATAATTATTAAGCCCAAATGTTTCAATTTAAACTAGTATTATTTTCTCATTAGTAAGTTATTTCTAATGGCCGCATTTTTAAGTCCAAATCGGTTGCTATTTTTTTTGTTTAGACAGCCTAGGTTACTTTATATGAGTTATCTATAACGGGAGTTTAGAGTTTAGTTTCCCGGAACGTATCGTGTTTCGAAGTCCCAGGACTTTTCGACGCTCGAGACACGCTGAGTGTGATTTTTTTTTTATTGATATTTAATGAACTAATTATCTTTGTAAATATTCTTCGTATTAATTCTTTCATTCGGAAGATTCGGAAATACGGGACACCAAACCAAAATACTACTAACTATGATAAGATCTCTAAGTAAGTTACTTTTATAGTTAAAGCATGTTATTACAAAAAAAAAATGAATTTCTGGTGTTGGGAATGATGACTAACTGTGACAAGGTATGAAATGATGATTAATTATTGGTGATGAATATTATACTCATATACTACTTTGCAAATTTTGTTTAATAATTACAAAACATTAAAGATTTATATGGAATATCGATCACTTAATTTGATAAATATTGATTACTAAACAAATGACAATTATGATGATACAACAGCGAATTTCATTTACGATAATTAAAACCCCCTCGAAATCTCGGTACCTCTAGCGACCTTGACTCTAGGATGTCTCGTATCCCGTGACTTGTCGTGAATTCCCAAACACTAATGCGTATGCAACTAACGTATACTCGTAAGCGTTTACCTGGTATATCTCATACATATATTACGAATTTCCAATATATAATTAAATCACCTTTTCTCATTTATATAAAAATGCTACTCAAATGTGGACATCTTTAACATGCTTATATAATAGATATTATGAAGGCCTACAAAGGGTTCCGTACATTTGTAGGTGCATATTATTGAAAAAAATTAAGTAAGTACCTAAGTATACGTATAAAAAAGGAAAGAGTTATTTTTTTCATTGTTCATCATATATCAAAAACTGTACATCAATATATATATAAATATATATTGTATTTGTGGTAGAATCACAACTTTATCGTATCTCAAAAGGAGAAAAAGGAACCCTTATACGATTACACATATATATATATATTTGCTTGTGGTAGAGCATTGTGCAAGCCCATCTGATCATGATCACTTATCTAAATTACGGTTACATAAAATTATTTATGTAACCTAATACAATACAAATAACATAGTAATTGTATCAATACAATTACACCACCAAACAGTTTATACACTGAGCATACACACCAATATTAATTGGTAGCACAGGCATGGTAAAATTGGGGAAACTCCCAAGACTCCTTTCGAAAAGTTTTTAAATAAGTAGGAATTTACACACAATATATTTAAAACAATATGATGTATGTTCACAAAAGCATTTATCGCTATGATAGAATCATTGTATAAACAAGAGACGTCAGGATGGCGTCGGATTTTTAATCGCTTGTTATATATATATACAGGGTGACTTAAAGATGGGTGCAAAGCTTTAAGGAGAAGCTAGTATAGGCAATTCAAAACTATTTAGGCCAAGGTTGTCTGTCGATAGACAAAGTCTGATTATTTTTTTTCTAGCAAGATTTGAAGATTTTTTTTTAAAAAGACCCAAAAATCTGCACTTTTTTCAAAATAGCTAGCTTAATATAAAAAAAGTAGTCAAAGTTTGATTTTATTTTACTAAATGAATGTTCAACCAATCTTCGGAAAGCAATTATCAAGCATGTACGTCATAAGAAAAAAAAATACAGTCATTTGAAGTGCGTGATATCTATCAAACAAAATTCTATGAGTTGATTTCACATTAATTAATAAAAAAAGGAGATAATATTTTTTGGTTCAATACTTTCTAAAAATATGCTTGATTATCCCTCTTTCTTTTGAGGTATTATTTATGAAGGTATCTTACACATTAGCAAAGTTATGGCCCGATAACTGACTTGTGGTAGATCTTATTAGGCATTCAAAAATGTAATAAGCTCGAAAGTGAAACATGAAATTCATGATGGAATCACTAATTTTAGTTTATTTTGGTCAGTTTTTTGCAAGTACATTTTTTCTGAGTCACACACATTATTGTGTAATGTTCTGGCGACTTCTTAAATAATAATACTACACACAAAAAAACACTTTTAAAAAATGCTATATATACTGCTATATATACATTTAAAAAATGGTATATATACCCTGTACAAGGTAGCTTGATATTTTTGACAGATATAAATTTTTCTGATCGACATAACTTTGACAATGACGAACATATTATTTTTTTTAATTTAATGATTTACAAAAAATCATAATACAAAAGTTCCTAAAGATTCAAGCGTTATCTGAAAATTTTAAGACATTTTCTATTATATATTATTGCTTCAAAGTAAAATTTAAATAGAAACACTGAAAATAATAGACGCTTCTACAATGTTACATCGGTCGGACGGTAGGGACCCGAATAACAGGCAGTAACTGCTACAAATATCGATTACAAAAATCCTTATTAAAGATCATTGTTAAGTTATTTTTACGAACGGGGGTCCTTTTGGTTGGGATCTCTTTGGCTAGTAGTGGAGGTCTCTTTAGCTCGTATAACTCTTTTTAAAAGAAAAATAAGTAAAAAAAAATTGAATTCTAATTTGAATTACGCATTCCATCGACTGTTGTATGTGTTATATTTTCTGTTTCTCATCACTAGCCCGTCTGTCAAAAAGATCAAGCTAGTTTGAACAGGGTATAAAAAGTAATCATAAATAAGGCATATTACTCAATACAAGATAATATAGATGAAAAAAAAACGTGGAGTTACTACTTGATGACCTTCAAGCAGGATATAGTATACTAGTTTACGCTAACGGGTTCGCCCACGTATTAGTGCTTGTCAGATGTTAGGTATAAAAAATTGCTTACTTTATACCTGATTAAGTAATTATTTTTTAAGCTAACATCATTCGGTTGAGTGGTTTTAGCCTTGAAAGCGTAGTTTAGACAGTCTGACTTATAATTACATTTATTATATTACTTTAGATAAATTTAATTGTATTTGATTGACATAACTTTGTATTGATATACAGAATAAGCCTCGATTAGTCTTAAGTAAAAAAATACAATCTGCCCCTTAAGCAGCAGCGGTAATATTGTATTAATGTATATAAATACAAAACGCGACTGCTTAAGATGCAAATTGTTTTTTTTTTACTTAACACTGAACGTTAAGTACCTAGCGTGAAATCAAATGGCAGACGTCTGTACTGTCTTCAAATATTAAAAGCATTATATTTGCATTGAAACAAAGTTCACAATTATACTTAATCAACTCAATTGAACTATGACCGATCTAATAAAAATCTTGAACCTTTGACTTTTATTAGTTACCTAATATACTAACACTATATTTTACTGATATAAAGCTAAACTTTGCTGATAGGGCATTGTGCCGACCCGTCTATATTGGTACCACTCACAAGTTATGCTACCGGAATAATATATCTGTGTATAGGAAGTGAAAGTAACCCACCAGTGTAATTGCAGGAACAAGGGACATAACGTCGGCTTCTTGCAGTGCTAATAACAAAAGTAGCCATTTTATTCTTTACATATCCTTCTAAATAATTTTAATAAAAACTCAAATTCTTGAAGATTCCTGATATTTCTCTAGTCTGTCTATTTTCCTTATAAGATGAGACCTAATCACAGCATAATATTTACATATCTTATATACAGAAAAATAAAAACGATTCTTGTATCAAATTCTTAATTTTTTATAGTAGTCGCACGAGCATATGTAGCATTTCTTACATCGCCCATGCGCCATCATCCTTCGGAACTAAGATATTATGTCCTCTGTGCCTGTAGTTACACAGGCTCACTCATACGTCAAACCGGAATATAAAAAATATTAGAAATGTATTTACGAAATTTCCAATATTTATTTTATTGCAATAAAACATCATAAGTAAATCTGCGCGTGGCAGATGAAATCTTCGGTTCAAACTTTTTCCTGAGTCTAAGTTATTATAATTTATAATCATCAATAATAGTGTTTTATAAGGTGTTTTTTTTAGAAAGGCGGACGAGCTTATAGACCACCTGATTACTAGCACTTGGTCACTACCACCCACAATGGCGCATTAAGAAATATTAACCATTCCTTACATTGTCATATGATACTGGGTACTGCTATTTAGCTTTAGAATACCTGATGAGTGGGTGGTACCTACCCATACGAGCTAGCACAAAGCCCTACTACCAAGAAAGTAGGTAACGATTGAAAATAAAGCTAGATACTGTTGCAAATAGCCACTCATTGCTTTACAAAGGTTTGAAGAATTTATCGCTGTGACTTAACTATTTACAAAAAAAAAAGAACACTGTAAAAGACCACAAAACTACTTAAAAATATATTCGTTGGCGGAAATAATACTGTTCGCCAATTATTAAATCTTCGTCGAACGGACTTTTTCTCTGGATGTACAAGATTCTGTATTTTGTTTTATTTTATTATTAATACAACTACTAACCGACATTAAAATACACTTAACTAAATTTTCCCTGTTAATGACTAATTTTTTATGCTATAAATATATTTACAATGAATTCTATTTAATATTACACATAAAATTTAATTTATATATAAGGCTCTCTCAGAATTTCACTGCCAGTTAAATTAGTTTTGCTATTGGTCTGGTCTGACGTCTCGCAGTGTAGTCGTGAATGCGGTGCGAAGGTAGCTGTATCTCAAAGCCAAAGTCATTAAAGACTTTAAATCTCTTTGCTCAAAGGTGTGTATTGTATTTCCATATATACCGTTCAGTGAACGTGTTTGTTTTGGACATTACGTCATCCCCGTCAATGCTACATTCCATCTGTAAATCTTTATTGATAGCTAGTGTAAAAAATACTTTTATAGAAACTGACGTGTAATTGAGTTGGTGTTTATTAATAAATACAAACGATGCTTAAAACTTGTTTCGAGTGCTTAATAGGGTAAGATTATTTACGCCGTATGTAAGAATGTTTTTTATTCTCATCAACATTTATTAAAATAAATCGCAATTTGTCACATTTCACTTTATTATTATACATTCATATGTATATAACAAATATTATATACA
The DNA here is from genome assembly GCF_905147765.1 of Vanessa atalanta. Lineage (NCBI taxonomy): Eukaryota > Metazoa > Arthropoda > Insecta > Lepidoptera > Nymphalidae > Vanessa > Vanessa atalanta. The sequence goes on from NC_061877.1 coordinate 5,019,252, forward strand.
TGATGAACGTCGCTGTTTTCAGAAAAGTGTAACTTTAAAACCCAAATCCTAATTAAATTCAACTTCCTTATAGGTCAAGGTTTCTATTTAAGTTTTGAAACCAAAATATACACGCGCAACTTTGTTATTTATTGTTTTTGTTAAAGTGTTTAAGGAAAAGATTAACATTTATATCGGATAGACACAATTTAAGATTTAGATTTTTATGCATGTTCCAATTTACGAAAACTTTATGTCAATGTCAAAATTCATTCCAACATTTGTCAAATCTGGCGCTTTTTAATTTATAGAAAGATACGACCGTGTATTCATATAAAATGAATAACTTATTATAAAATGCTTAATATAAACGGAAATATATATTTATTAAAAACAGTCGTCCGGAATTCAATCGTAAGACTTAAAGGAAATTTCTATTGAAGTATACGGTAATGTATTAGTAGGAATGAACTTGTTGAAGTGACTAATTTTATACAAATCATACGGTGTAACAATACGGCTTTAAATGCTTACACAAAATTAGAAGTACGTTTACATATTACATTCAATGTTAGTGTTAAATTCTTTCAGTACTAGCAGCCGTGCAGAACATGATACATACGAGACGAGATTAAACGGACACACGCAAACAACGATGTGGTCAACACTTGAAAACGAAGAAATATTTAGGTTACCAAGACCTTTGAAAAATGACGACATAATAAGTATACGTGGAAACATGACTGAAAATAGAGAAAAGTAAGTACACATTTTATATTAGCAATGAAACATTAAGCTATATATTAAAATATCTAACTATGATATAAATAACTTTCAGAGCATATAACCTATCTCTTAATCTTTATTATCAGATGCTCATGGCAACCAGTATGCATAGATTAAATATTTACAGTATGGTAGGGTAATCCCACCGCAACCCAACATTCAAACCATAAAATATCTCGATTGTAAGTTTAGAATAATTAAGTAAATTCACTATAAATTATGTATATTTCTTACACACTCTTGTTGCTTAAAGTTAAGTATCATAGTTACTGAGTCATACCTAGACAATACTACTTTTTTTTTTTCAATAAATCAACATTACATATATAAATAATAAATTCATCAGACATCAAATTATTATATTATTCGAAATTATCGACCTTATTGACTTACCTTACTTTAGGAAGGTGGAATAAATACTATTGAACATATATTGCCAAAAAAATATTTTCAGTCTATATTCTGCAGCAAAATATAGACAATTGCAAGCCATTCAAAAGTATTATTTATTTATATAATTGAGTCTCAAAATTCTTTAAATATGCAATTAATAGATATAAACAATAAATTAGAAACACACTTGTTTTTTATTAATTTGAAAAGTGCAATTATACAACTTAAAATATTTGTTTATTTTTCCAGGTTATTTTTTAATTTAAAAAGTGGTATACCTTCCCAGAACAATCAAGACTTTGTCCTACAAATGGGAATAGATTTTTCTGAAGACATTATTACATTAGTAACAAATAATAGTGGACCAAGAGATCCAGATAGTCCAAGGCCTTCAAGAATACTGAACAGTTAGTAAAATAATTTCATATAATATTTCATATCTTAAATTATTGTTCTTGTTTCATTTATTAAAAACAAAGTAACATTTATTTATGAATTACTAAGATGTAGTAAATTCTACTTTTTTCAATATTAATATTGAGATACATATAAAATGAAATTAAAAATATATTATAATCAACTGAATTTATATTAATGAATGTTTTGTTTCTAGCTTCGGATTTCAAGTTAAAAATACAAATAAGAAATTATGAGGATTCAATGCTCATAGATCTCGCAATTGGGGATTATTCTCTGGATCCTTTAGAAGTGGATAGAAATTCATTAGAAAACATCACATTTTTCACATTAAGCAATGTTATCAAAGTTGAAGAATTAACATTTACTTATGCATAATTTTTTTATTTTTATTTTGCGACCAATATACTTAGTCGTAGAATATGTATGCGTGTTGTACTCTTTATGTGTCCATTTTAAATCAGTATTAATCTGTTAAGAACAGCGAGCATTTCAAAACTATTTATATTATAGTCATAAAATATATTTTTAAGAATGAACCCACCCATGTAATATTTAATGCCTATGTGAAATGTTATTATTTTGTATTTTTTATTAAAGTGTACTAAGTTGATATGACCTGCAGAGAAGTTTATTTTAAAATATCCTATAAGAATATTTTACCCATAAATTAATATATTATCTATTCTATAACAATCTAGTCAGCCAGATATTATTTAAGCATATTAAATAAAAAAAGTAAGTAATAGAGTAACAGCCTGAAATTAACCCAGTCCTATGGTCTCCTTTCCGTTTGACAGGAAGATTGGGAGCTTGTGCCACAAGCTGCTACAAGGCGGTATGGTGGATGCCTTTGGCAGATTTTCATTTAATACACAGGTATTTCCAGGACGTTTTCCTTCATCGCCGAGCGCGAGATGAATTATAAACATTGATGCACATCAAATTTCAATGGTGCTTTGCCCGGGTTTGAACCATTGGTAAAGAATTAGGTATTCTTACCACAAACAATCAAAGCTCTCTAACTGTAATGGTTTTTATAAAATTCTTAAATATTTTTTTAAGTTCAAAAAAAATATCGATATTACGTCAGTAATAAGGTAATAATTATGATGTACATACAACACTCGATAATAGCTATAAATGTAATAAATTAGCTGATTTTGTGCAAGCCTTTCTGGATAGGTAGGTGAATGACAACTCATCATATATGCTACCGCATAACAGAAATACTCAGTATTGTTGTATACCGGTTTGTAGGGTGACTAAGTCAGTGTTATTACAGGCACTTGACTAGAGACTTAACATCTTAGTTCTCGAGGTTAGTAGCATATTGCCTTTGTGTACTGGCCACTGACCTGGTGTTATAAGATATACTAAATATTTATATTTTGTATTATGTAACTTATGTCCTTGGTTAGACAACGCCGAAAATTCCTTACATAGCCAAGCCGCCACCAGCCCTGGGAACTAAGATGTTATGTACCTTGTGTCTGTAGAGTTGTTTAGGTGTTAATGATTTATACCTGTATGCGTTTTTCCTTTACTTACAACGAGATATTAACAATAATAATAAATATTTACAGTATTTAATGTACAAATGTGTTACTTATAAAGCATAAAATTTTATTTTATTTATTATAATGAATGCGGCGGGACTCTATCAGAATTGAGGCACACATTGTGAGAGGCACGTGTCTAGCAGTGGATTACGATTGACTGATGGTGATATTATATAATATAACTATTGTTATCAATATTTTGTTAGACTGACGAGACTGTGACTTTTTAAATTTTTATAACGTTAATCATTTTAAATAACAAGAATATTTAAATCTTTGTCATAAGGATGATTGATTGTATATACATCCATACCTTACTCTATTAAATGTTAGATTATGAATAAAACGTCATACCTCTGAATACAGAATAGTTGTAAATACCATTGTAGGAACTTTTGAGGTATTATTACAATCTCATTTTTTTTTTAAAATAAATAAAGATATATTAGATAACATCTATGGCCAATTAACTCTATTATTATTGTCATAGTCCGAGATTTTAACGCAGAACATCGCATCAGTAGCTTTATAAGCTAGACCTAGCGATAGCTATCATAAAGGCAGTCTATAGTATGCTCAGCTCAGCTATATTGTACAGGTACAGTACTAATAGTTTATGATTAATGTATATGTATTTACAATATAACACTATTACAATTAACTGCTTATTTCCACTTTAATTTTAAATCCAAAATTCCGATAACATTTTTCGCAAATCCATAATGAATATCATAAATTAATCCAGCTCTCGACCAATAATATCGCGTCAATTTGCTGTCAAATGTTGTTTATTTGGCTTTTTTCTTGTTATGGTTGGAATAGAGTATATGTTCTACTACGTCATGCGTGGAATAAGCTTTATGTGTAAAATTACACTCACCTTTTTTATGAAATAGGTAGGTGAACGAGCAAATGGGCCATCTGATGGTAAGTGGTCACTACCGCCTATAATAATTGCATCGTATTTTTTTAAACATTCCTTACAACTCCATTACGCCACCAACCTTGGGGACTAAGTAGTTATATCCTTACATAACTATGGGAACACAAACCATTGCTGCTAACATCGTGGTCAACACTTGACGAGTGAGGTGCAAATATCTATCGTGTTAATTATTATATTAAGGAACTCACCGACAGTAGTGTATCGGACATACGTCTCTTGATTGTCCATCATGGCATCGACGGCTTGTTTCTCGCAGTACAGAGCCGTCACAACGGCTATGGTCGGTTGTCGCGACGAGCATAATGTAGGCATTTGTTTCACCACCTAACAGAAATATTAAGAACGAACACAATATACTAACTAAAGACACAAATAACTATTTGCGGCAGGACCGGACTGTGAGTTTAGGTAGCCCTGGGCTAATACTAATTAGGGGCCCACCTAGATGTACACCTATATATACACACCTGAATGTAAACTTGAATTGAATGGATTTGATTGAATGCAAGATTCGCAGGGCTGCAAAACAGACGATCTGTTTAATTTAATAAAATTAGGTGATTCTTTCGCATTATCGTCCATTTTTGACTTTGACTTGACTTAGCTGGACCGTTGATCCACGGGGCCCTGGGCTGAAGCCCATAAAGCCATATGGTAGATCCGGCCCTGATTTGCGGAAATGTGAAACTTATGTTTCCTGACGTCATTGAGACTATTTTTAAGTCATCTTAAATAAATGTGCGTGACAAAAATTTTAGATCCATAAAAATCAGTGCACCAAAAATAAGGATTGATTTCTATTATACACTGTCCAAGGTGACATCATCCAGTAACACAATACTTATTTTTATTATGTAAATATTATTATCAGCTTTAAAAATGAATATGAATGACTCTTACTTGTGTGTCGATACTGTGCTGACGTACATACACGCCGTCGGACATTAAACGCGTTAAACCTTTTTCTTCCAGTGACTCTAGAGCATCTTTTACTTCAGTCTTCGACCATTTTCCAGCACTAAAAGAATCATATCAATTTATACAAATATCTTCAACAGAGTTTATGTACAAACATTATACTGAAATTTATATCAATGAAATTAAAATGCGTATAATTATCGTATACGTGTATTATCAACATTTTCGTTGACTTTTGAACTTGACAAAATATTCGTCTTCATTTAAGAAGAAAAATCGCGACCTCATTATTTCATAAATATGATTAATACTGTGGTATACCATTAGAATCTTTTTTTGGTAATTGTATAAACAGCATAATTAGGGTAAAATAAACAAAATTGTAAAACATACGAAGATACTTACGTCACAAAGTCTTCAACGGAGAGAGGATTAGGATAGGCATTTTCGATCATATCTAGTACCTTTTGCTCAGATATAAAGGTTTGGTTTACTGTGTCTTCGATGAAAGCTAAAAATGTAAAATTAATTTGTTTGAGAATATTGCATAATATAAAACCTAACTCCATGCAATGCAATACAAAACAATTGACTATACAATTTATTTTCAATTTAATTATTAAATATATATATATATTATAATAAAAATAAAAAAAAATAAGAAATAATCTAACAATAGACATACTTAACATTTAATATTGCACTTTAGTAATCGACAAAATTACATCATTAAAATTTTCTTATTCATTTTAATCTGATGCTGATGATATCATCTCATACATCACTACACAGTGCTGACTCAATTACAATTAGCCTCAAAAATATACATACCGAGAGTTAATATTTTACACATGAAAACATCATTTTATATACCACCCGGACACAAACTGTCTTCAGTAGAATCTTATTTTTAAATGTAATTTTAATTTTCAAAGTCAGTATTTGTATGTAATAGCAAGTTAACAAAACCAAACAACTGATTACTTATTAGAGACGATATTTATACATAGCAGTTATACATATTGTAATTTAAAAGCTTTTATTAACTTTACCTATTAATATTTCTAGGTCAAATCTGCAAAAATTTTTAAACCAGTGTCACACAACCGCTTAAGCTGATACTTTGTACACGCTCTTGGTATAGATGACAATAAAATTTAGCAGACTAGATATTATACTTTGCCAAATAAAAAATTGTGTTTGAATAACTTAGTTTAGTCATTTCTATTATGATAGTCATTATTTATATACATATATATAATTAATTTGAACAATCAGTAAAAATGTCTATCATGTTACAATACTACAAAAAATACAAAAGAAAAAATTTCTAGTTGGAATGTATCACTCAAGCTGTGTGCAAATTGAAATTTGAAGTGAAAAGAAAATATTTCTTTATTTATGTGAAATTTCAACATGCTTCAGATATCAAGTGCATCATGTTAGTTGACCTTTGTTTTATAATCATCCTATAATATATAAAAAAATATGTAAATTATTAATATATACGTCATCTCTTGCAAAACACAACATGCTTAATATACTAAAAATTAAATACATACAACCATTATAATACTTGTATATAATTGCCTTACTCGTAATATCGCCATTCGCTTCTGTGGCATAAAATTAAAACAAAGTACTTTATTAAAAAAAATTTAAAGCAATATATAATAATAAGTACAAATATTTATTATTCTGTAAGAGATATAATACCTTTACTTTATTGAAGAATATGATATAATATGTGCATATATATTTAATAAACAAACCTGGAGGCGGTGGACCACTTCCTTCTTGTCTTAGTTCAACTTCTAAAAGTTTTAGTTGGTGATATTTATTTTGCATAAGCTTTATTATCTTCTTTATAAAACCAACATAATCTGAAAATATTAATAAAAAAATCTTAAATAAATCCTTGAAACATGAGGTACAAAATATTATATTTATTAGTTGAACAATATAAATAAATAATAAGCAAAAAAAAATTCCACCTTTAGGAAAGTCTTGAGGGCTAACTAATTCACGGAAGAAAGCTTGTGCCTCATGGGGACATTCATTTTGAGTAACTTCAGGTTTGAACCAAAACCGGAGTGCTCTTGCTTCTCGTGTATGACTACCAGTTACAGCAGATACCAAATAAACACAGAATTCTAGCTGGGCATGGCATGGTTCTGTTACACCATTTTCTGTAAAAAAAATAAATTATTAAAGTTAAATTGAAATAAGAAATATATTTGTGGAATATATATTTAGGCTCAGCAAGAATTTATTTCCTTTTATAATCAATTTCATTAGAGTACTGTAATCAATGAGGAAAATATTATAATTATATTAATTGAATTATTCTAACTATAATGCTATATTTTACAACAAAAAATAATAATTAACATAGAAATTAGTAATAACTTAAGTTTGAAACTTACCATATACTTTTTCCTTATTTATTATGATACCAGTGTGATCACCTCCAGCTACATGTATTTTATCACTAGGCTCTGCTTCTATTACCTTCCTTTCGACTATCAATATAGTAGACGTGGGTGTTTTACTCTTTGGGGTCATTATAACTTTTTCTTCCAAGTCTGCCATTATTATGCTTCCGAAATTCCAATAAGAATCCTCTAAATTCTTAATTCGTAGTCGTTACTCACTTCTGTATTAGCAAAGCAACCGATGATTCATAGTTCATTAAAGTATTTTTAAAGAGTCTTCAGCAAATGGTAACTTAACAATGTACTTTAAAGTTGAACTACAAGGTTAAAAACAGGCTAACCTTAAGTTCTAGTCACTTGTTAGATCAATTACTCGCGACTTCAATAAAAGGGCGGATATGTTTATGATAAATCGAAAAATGACTATAGCAACTATCTATAGTTAAATAACAAATCAAGCAAAAATTACGAAGTTATGAAGACTAATTTACCTTTTATGTCTCTCAGTCTCAATTAAGATATATAATAATTGCTTAAATACAAACAGTCGCTTTGTATCGTTCAACGAACTATATGTCAACTTCTAATTTCATACGGATTGAATAGTTCTCGTTTTCTCAAACCTCAATCATCATAAATATCAATGCCAAATTGCCAACTGTCATATGTCTTTTGGTCAAATGTCAAATTTACAGAGTAGAACATATTAAATAATAGAGAAACAACGCACACAAAATATTTTATTTTATGTAAATAAAAATCAGAATATCATCCAAATATTCATAAATATTTATTCTTTGTCATGCACTAAATACAATTTTCAATTATTTTTATAACTAATTAGAAATTGTAATTATTTAAAATATTTATTTTACATCTTTTTGTATTTTAAATACTATCCACAGCTTCACATACCAATATACTATTTAAGTTTACGAGGCGATGTTGCGATTTCGCTTAGTGTTTGCTACGCCTCTAAAGCTATACTTTCATACAGTAAGATTTAAATATATGATCCTACATAAATATTAACTACAATGACACAAACGAATTTATAACAAAATATGTACAAAGAGATATCTATACAATACAATACAATAAGAAAGCCTAATTGTAATTACAATATCGAGTCAAACCACTCAGATTATACACAGACTAAAATAAACTAGTGAGATAACTGCCACAAATATCGTTTTGTTATTTAAAAGATTTAATTTTTATTAATTTTTGTTCATAAAATGCAAATAACTTTATTTTAATGGGGCAGAACAACCGGTGTTTGACTACTGTAGATATTTATAAATTTTATTTTATTTATGAAAAATATAAAAAACAGTGATAATATTATAGGTATTATTTTTGTCCCATAAGAGATATTTTAATAAAATTTTCAAATACACATATGTGATTTTAATCATTATAAATGAATAAGTATTAGACTTTCAACGTGCGAGGCCCCTTAAAAGCGAAGCTGTAGGTCAAGGCCTACGTCGTCCACACCTTGCGCCACTTCTGCCCAACTTCTGCCTGACGCCTGTAAAAATTGCGACTGAAGACAAAAGTTTATACAGAGGAATTGAGAGTAGAAATTAAATTTGATCAGATATTGAAAAATACTTTTTAGGCGTTCACCGAATCCCTCCTAGGATTAAAAAACTTCCTATAAATTTCCAAAAAGGTATCATAAATAAGTCAATACTTAAAAAAGACATATTAAATATATAGTTTTTATTTAAATACATTTTTTTTATATAAATGGGCAATGTCGTATGTAATATGAAAACAAAATATTAAAATAAGTAGGTACTATAGTGTAAGTTGACGAAAGTTAAGATAGGAAAGGACAATAAGCTGATACAATATACATGGATTACAGTTGTCAACACTAAATTCAATCTGTCTTATTTATACTTCAAAAAATAGGATTTTTCATTGTTTCCTAACCTTATCTTTATGAATAATATTGATATTTGACCTTGATAAAAAAAAAAAAATTTTAGTAGATTAATTAATTATATTTCTATCCAGGATCGTAAATATGATCCTATCTACATTATTTTGAATTTATATACTTAATTTTAAGTCGATTGATTTTATTTCAAAACAAGCCAAGTGGATCTTTTCCATCCATACTTGCAAAATGTATTTAAAAAGTTGCTGGCTAATTCTTCTTTTAGCGCTTTTAAATGTTAAATGCCAAAGTTTGCAAAGTGTAAGTGATGATGAGTTATTGCAATTTATAAAAGAAGAAGAAAAACTTATAGTCCTATTCTGTGAGTATACAAACGTATTTAAAAAATAAGTAATCAGATTGCCTTAAGTATGACTTAGTTTTGTCTGGATTCTATGCCACAAACTGGTTCAAATACATCAATTTATGATTTGATTAATACAATTTTTAATTATTTTCAGCAAAACAAAATTGTGTTATATGTGACAAATTCGAAAAAACTCTTGATAGTTTGTATGAAGATTTTCAGAAGCACTTAAATGCTGAAACTATAAAGGCGGTAAATAGTCATTTAGCAAGACTTTATTCTCCGACTAAGGAGCCAGCAATTGTTTTCTTTAGACATGGTGTTCCCTTATTATACGATGGTAATTTTTTTAAATATATGAAGTTATTGGAACTGACTAACCTCAATATTAAAAATTACAATTATCTGAGTGTTATGGTTATTTATTTATTAGAATGATGATATTAAAAGAAAGTGAAGGTTAACTTTCCTAATTAAGTTTGAATTAAATAGGTGATGCTGATGAAAATGAGGTTTATGGGTTTTTGGAAAAGAATCAATCCCCGGCAGTCAAGGAATTGACAGATAAAATATTTGAACATATGACTCAAGCTGCGACTGGAGCTACCACAGGGGATTGGTTTGTTATGTTGTAAGTAAATATTTATGTTTGTTTTAAGATATTACCCTATTATCATTTATAGACATTTAATTATTTTTTTAATATGGAAAATGAGGTAAATCTATATGTAATAATTTTTTTTTATTATATTATGACAGCTATGGTGCGTCCTGTGTGGAATGTCAAAGATTGCATGCTGTTTGGGAAGGTGTTGGTGCCACTTTACGAGGCAGGATTAATGTTGCCAGAATGGATGCTAATTTAGCAGGTCTAAATACAGCTAAACGTTTTAAAGTCAAGAAGCTACCAGCATTTCTTTTGTAAGTTATGTTTAAATAATATATATATACAAATCAATGTAATTGAAAATCATCACCCATTTTTTATATTCCTATTTTCTAATAAGAATTTAAAAAATGTGTGAAAAGATGGTTACTTGATGGTAACAAGGTTTTCATAAATAAAAAACGATTTAATTCTTTTTAAAAATAGAAAATTAAATCCCGATCCATGCACAATGCCAGTATTTTTGATATGATTCAATATTTTCAGCTTCCGCTTAGGCAAAGTATACAGATATGATTTGCCTAAAAATGATATTAAGTCATTTGTTACATTTGCGCAAGATTGGTATAAAAATTCAAAGGCAGAAGCTGTGCCTCTACTTTCATCACCATTGTAAGTATTCTTTTGTTAGTATTTATTTAAACTGCTTAAATTTTTTTCTTAATTGTGTAAAATGTTTTTCTTACTATTTTTAATGTTTACAATATTGACAATATCTATATCTCTTATAAAGCATCTAAACAAACACACAACTCACAACAAAAACCTACATTTGTTTTGAATTTTAAATATTATTCTAACATTTCAGTGATGAATTGGTTGATTGGTGTGTGGAGATGATAAGGTATAGTATTGCTTTTGGACTGGAGATATTAGCAAGATATCCATGGATTTGGCAAATTGGTGTTGTTGGTTTTGGTTTAGTGGCTATAACAGCTCTCATTGCAATTATCAAGGCTGGAAAATCTAAACCAAAAGCTATTAAAAAAGACAAACAAACGCAAAGCAAGAAGAGTAAATAAAAACAAACTTTAGACAATAAAATGTTTTAAAATAGTTGAAACAAGTGCTTTTATATTTGCAGGGTAGTAATATTGCATTTCATTCATCCGTCCACATTATTTTTGTGAAGCATGGTTTATTATTTAAATTTTGGGTTTTAATATATTTTATGTGTATATTTTGCATTAAGTAATAGTGAGACCATATCCAACCTTTAAGTAATGGTTTACTGTAGGTGAAAATTTTGTACTTTTTTCAATAAAGTTATTATATTATTATTTTTTAATATTTTATTTGATGGTTGAATAATGAAACTACTTTCTGTGTATGTGAATTTTATTTGCAATCATTTCTTATAGTGAAAAAATACCTTGCATTATGTGACTAAGATAATAATTATATCACAATCATGTCATGGAGTGATCAACAGATATAATTTTAAAAAGCCATAATTAAATTTGTTGATATTGCATACTGCATAATTGTACAGACACATGAACTTACATAAAAATAATTTACATTCAAACAAGCATTGTTACTCATAAGAGCACCATATATTTAAATATCAGTGAGTGATAACATATCTAAGGTCAATTTCTCATTTGCTAAATATACACAACAAATGCATATTTTTATAATATAAAATATGAGATTAAGATCTATAAAACAAATATGATGACTAGTTTTAATCGTTAAATGGTATCGACTTCTATATTTATTCTGAACACAGATGCTGGGTCAGCTAATTCAGTGTGTATTGCATTCTCAAACTTTTTGAAGATTACAGAAAACTCCATAATGTTTTCAGGCTTAGACTCTATCCATAATTTGTCAAACTCATAAAAGAGATAACAATAAAATTTATGAAATAAATTAATACAAGGCAGATACTGTTTAGCATTAAACATATATGTTTTTGCTGATCCATCCTTAAGAAGATAATAAGCCATTGAAGTTAAATTAATGCCTACAATGGCAAAAGTGTAACCATATTTAGGATGTCTTGAATGGCTTAAAACATGACTTGATACTTCAGGATATTCAGAGGCAAAATATAAGAGGTTTTCTAAGCCAAGAAGTCCCATACCACGAAAATCAGTTTTTGGGTCATCTCCCTGAAAAATTCAAATCATTACATAATGGAAGAAATATTTCATATAGGTATCTAGTATACTACTAATAATTACCTGAAAACCAATGTATTGCCATTCTTTTGTTACCCGTGCTTCTAAAGGATTGTTAGGTACTAATAAATCCCACAATTTCAATAATTTATCTTCATGGTCTAAATTATTACTATCAAACTGCGTGCGACGAAGATCTTCTATTTCATCCACCAGTTGTCGATAACACCAAATTTGTTGTAAGCTTCTCCGAAATGAAGGTACAAAGGCATCATGTAGTTTTGGATTTATTTTTTTTACTCTTAAGATGATGTTTATAGATGGATCAAGAATTTGATGAAACTGAGATGAAATAAACCTTCGTTCTTTTACTATTGAATCTAAAAATGACACAACCTCCTTAACATCTTGTGTTCGGCTCAACATTAATGATTTTTCAATGTTGCACGTTCTTTCGGCTCCAGCCCTATCGCCATAGCATATTCTCTGTAGTTCGCAAAGCTTTGTAGTTTTTCTTAGAAACCATTTTATAAAAGGCCTTAAATACCATTGTAGTACTGACCAGAGATTGAAAAATACCATTTTATTTTATGTATCAACTCCGCAAGTTGTTACATATTACTTTAATTTTTCTATTATTTATGGTTTAAACTTGTTGCATTATGTCATATGTATATTACTGTACACATGAAAGCTTACAAAAATATTCACATAGCAATCTGATTACGATTAGAATTTAGATGTATCAGTATATCAGCTAAACTAAAATTGCACATCTGTCGTCTGTCAATAAAAAAGTCAATGTCTGAAACTATGAATGTCATACAACTTTTTTATTTAACTTAACGGTTTACGCTAAGATACGTTCAATATACTGAGGATAACACTTATTAGCGGTAATAAATGAGTAAAGAATCACAAAATTTTCCGGAAACGAGAATCAGCTTCCTTTTTTACCTCTAAATATTTTTGTATTTTATTTTTATCCAGAATATCTGCCTCATGGATTTGAAGTTAATTATGACCATCAATTCCTAGCAAAGTAAGAATTAAAAATTGATTTAGTAGACCTTTTTAAAATATATGTACTGTGACATCATTCATCTTGAGACAGAATCTTAGTTTTCCGGCACAAAATAATTTCGTAATGAATTGAATTTTATTTCTGTCTTTTTTTCATCATATAAGTACCTATTGTTTGTATGTTATCCAGCTGTTTAAACATTCGCCATTGTATTATAATAAATACTCAAAATCTACTTATATATATACCTATTATGACGTATTTTTTTACTTTTGCTCATAATATTATGACCCAATGATTCATTAAAACTTATTGAATAGTGAATTTGTAAACACTAAAATAAAATAATAAATCATCTAAAATTAAAAAAAAAATGAAATAAACGGATTTACCCAAAGGATAATTAAATATAAAATATAGCTCTTAATAAATCCCAAAAATAATGGTTTGTAAAAACTGTTTGTCGTATTATGTACAAACAATGCTTCATAATATTTAAGTGTACTTTTAGTTTAACGCTGTTGAATAGGAAACCTAGGAAAATAAAAATTATAAATATAAATAATTACAAAAAAATAATGGTATTCATGTTTGAATTTAATAGGCAGCGTAAATTGGAATAATATTATATAGAATTAGTGTTATTCCTGTGGCTATCTGAGACCGGCGTGAGTTTTATCTATCAGGGTATTTTATCAGTTCAGTTCAATAAGTTTAACCTGCAATGGCAAACTATAATATTTTACCGAAAATTAATTGTACAAACTAATACTAATAGGCAATAAAATATTGAACGAAAATATTCTTAAAAACCTTCTTACAGTAAAACGTAGGGTTTTACCTTTTATGACATATAGCTAAAGGTTATATCAATTATAAATTAGTATTTTCTATAATTTCTAAGGAATCTTGTAAATATACTATTATTTACATAATCAAACATTATATAAATTAACACAAAATCATTTTAAACGCTAGGTTGAAGGTTTTTTATTATTTTAGGTATACATAGATATTGTGCTATATGACATTAGGTATCAGGATTATTGAACAAAATAAAAGCAATTTAGTCCGAAATTGTGTTTTATTTACTTTGAAAATTGTAATCATAAATACTATATTAAAATTATTTACAATGCAACATACAATTTCATCTTGTCTTCATTTATATACACAAGGCGATGCGTGAATTGCAATTTTTATTCATAATTATTATAGTAAGTAGGTAGTTACCGATTATACGATACAAGAAATCGTAATATATTTAGAAAAAAATAATAACCAGGTACTACATTTTATTATACTCTAATGCATAGTGAACAGGTTAAGAATATTATTGTACAAATAATAATTTCTTATAATATATTGCGTCTTCAATAGGTACAAAATTTAATTCATGTATTTATAAATATGGTCACCACGCTTTTTGGTAACGAACAATACCTATAAAAATGAGACTTTTACTTGTAGGTTCTATAGATCTGCAGGTTAATGCAGAATAAAAAAACAGTTTTTACATAAATACGTTTCAACTTAACCTAAGAAAGAAAGATTTTTAAATGTGTAAGTTCTATCTATTTTTGATTTTAATTGTTCTATATTAGCAAACCTACTATAAAAATACTTTTATAACTTTATTGAACACTTAAAACAACGATTTTTTATAACATCAATAAATAATACTTGTATTTTATAATGTTTCTCATCAATTTATACAGATTAAAAAAAAAGTTTAAGGTACTCCATTTTTATTTTGAATTATATATTAATGTGGATATAAATAATTGCAATTGCTAAAAGAAAATTAAGATAAAGTTTGGTTAATAGATACATTACAAATTGCATTAAAACATATGAAGGCAGACAACAAACAAATTATGTTTTATTAAAATGTTTTAAAAAGCTTTCGCTTCTTTCTGGTATTTATCTCACTAATGTCTTTTCGTGCATCTTAATCCTAGTGTACTAAAACATGTCTACTTATACAATATACGCAGCGTATAACTAACATAGCGAAATAAAAAAAAAAACTGAAAATAAAATATTTATGCATATTTATTTAGAGTAGCAATAATTTTCCTCAAAGTACTGATTAAAATTAAATTTGCCACTTCATCAAAGTAAATGAAATATAGGTGCAGCTTTAAGCAGTTTAATGTTCATTTAAGTGCTTAAAGAAAAAATGTTTCAAAATCATTCTGGGGTTCTTGCGAGGTTAAAACCGCATATTTATCCTTTGAATACCCATATTATTAATAATAATAATTATGCAAGCTCTGGCATGAGTGGACGGAATTTTACTGAAAACTATATAACTTACCACAAGGTTTTTTAATTACATAGTGAGTATTTATTATTTATTTGTATACAGCAACTTGATAATTGAATTATGCAGTTGTAGTTAATCTGTACTTTGAGGAATTGTGACAGATATATATAAAAAAATTTAGGTTTCATTATTATTCACATTTTATATGAAGATTCGGTATCTGTTTCTTTGCCTATTTTTTAAAATCCATTTTTAAAGGATTGCCTACCTATTATTGCTATTGATTTGGATTTTGGCACAGTTTTACATAATGTTTCGGCGCTTACCGATAAATCTGATTTATTTTTACTCAATTTGAATCATTGAAGGAATTAATTCTATAAAGTCAAATGGTATATTATATAACCTTTTTTGTATTTTCAAAATTATACGAAATCTTCGATATTACGTCGGACTTTGTAACTATTATTAACAACGATAATTTATGGCCAGCGACAGTTTGACTTGCACTGGAATACGTGCTTAACTTCGATGATTTATTTATAATTTTTACCCATTATATATTGAATTTTTACATAAGGTATATTCTTAACATAAATTTCATTTTGATTTCAGAGAGAATCATAATAAAATCACAATTCTTTTTTAAATATATAACTGTCATATATAAACAATGCAACAAATGATAAGGCGTTCGCTAGAATATACAAATGACTACTCGATTTTATTGTTTTCAAGTTACAGCATATTTACTTCCTTATAATCTAAAATATATTGAAAAATTTATGGTAACATACCTACTTATAATATAAAGCAAATTGAACTTTTATAATAGGGCAAAGCATCATGCCCTAATGTAAGTGAAAATGCATTTTTGTCACACGAGCTTTATAAATAGTCTTTATTATACGACTAGGGTAAGCGAATCTGCAAAATACTTGTTTTTTCTATGCTAATTACTACATTTACTGGTTTCGTTGCAATTTGTCAGGTCAATTTAACATTTCATTTTGAAAAAGACTTGCAATTAAATTATAAAATAATAATTAACAACATAGACTTATATGAAATGAAATAATTATGATTTGGTACATATATTTAAATAATTTCTATTAGTAAAACTTCAAAGGTTAGTTTGTTTTTAAACCCATCCGCTACCGCCATGTGTAAGAAACATAATTACGTATAAAATATTTAACAATGTTTAAAATATAATTATCTTATAATATACCGATGAGTGGCGCTAAAAATATAATATTTTATATAACAAAACAACCTATTAATAACAATAATTTTATTATTACTTATATTATATTATGACACATATATATTTAAATTTGTAGTCTTATTTAATGGTATTTGTACAAAATATTAGTGAAATAAAAGTTTTTGTTGTTGGTCATTTTTTGTAATTGTAACGTTTTTTTTTTTAAATTAAAAAATTGTCGACAGATGTGACCCGCGTCTTTCAATTAGAAATATTTAGAAAGGCATATACTAAATATGCAGAAATGAGTTATATATCACAGTGACATGTATTTTGTACAAATTCCCTTAAAAAGAAATAGGTAGTACGTTAAAAATAAATATAAACAAAGTCACAGGATAAATATTTCATAATTTAACAGTAAATAGTTGAATCAATGGCAGAATATTATAATCTTATATATTTTTAACAGAATATAGAACAATAAATTTATTTTTGTGTCTTATAAAGCGAATGATATGTTATTTTATCTTATATTTTAACAGTAGTTATACAATTATACATCGCGAATTAAAATAGTATCACTTCGAATATTTTTATAAAATTTGGGAATGGTTTAAATTTAATATTTTTCATGATTTTCGTTTTGAAATAGGAGATCTTTATTTAGAAGTAAATTCTCAATTTTAATTATTTAATGATTATTTTTAAATATCTATTATATGTATTTCTTTTCGTATTTGAATTGATCAAAATTTCATCACATTTTTTATGTGGAAATGTTTAAACGATACTTTTCAATAGGTTCAAGTATAAAGTTATAAATATTTTATAGTTTATAAACATCAATTAATGGGACGGCATGTCTTAGAGTATATCGCCTTACTTTAAAGCCAAGGACAGGAGACAGGCCAAAGGATTTTTATTCATTTTATAACAACTCCTTTAATAATTCGAGTTGATAAAATTAGCTGAATTATTCAAACGACGCTTAAGCAACAGCATTCTTTGATGTTATTTTAATATAATAAACATATTGCACTTTCAGTCGCTGGCTATTGATAATTGATTGGTCAATATCTCTTTAATTCAATGAAGAAATTGTTTGAGCATTTTGAGATGTATTGTATAATAAATAATCGAGGAGAGACAGTTTTCTTTAACCCGTTGCAAAACACGTATTTTAAAAATATGATATCGAACAGAAAGAAAACATTAATAATTAAAATAATTTCGTAATATTATACAATTTAATTTACAATATTCAAGCACAGCCAAAACGGGTTTCTTATTAAATACAATTTAACTATACATACAATATAGATAAGGTATATAATTACCAAAAGTTGACGCTTTGGTCCGCTCTTTTAATAAGCAAAAGGCATATAATCGTCGTTTCTATACTTATGAATTGAACGCTCGTGTTCCAATGGAATAAAAAGCTTAGGATCTACACCAGACACTATTTAAAATGGACAAATATAAAATACACATACATATTTTTTTATATCTAGGATATTATTCCAGGTGTCTGTAACTTACCATTCCTTAAGACGAACAATCGTTTCATTTTTTTAAACATGAGCAAAAACCGCCAATTAATTAAACTAAAATTATCTCTGCCTCGCAGGTGAAACCTGTTTGAGTGATTGATAACTTTAGTTAGGAGCTGTTTTGAAAAATAAGATATTGTAAGTTGTAAGAACTTTCTCTGCTCAATAAACAATATTTTATTTGAAACTATATTGTTCGTTCATAAAGAAGGAGTTTATAGAAATCATGGTGTTTAATATAGTATTAATATCAGGAAATAATCAAATTTGTTTTGCCTTTTTCTGAACAACATCTTCAGGAGATATCTTATACGATAATATAGTTTGTGAAATAGGAAATATTATACGCTATTTTAAAAATAATTACTATATGAAAAGGAAACTATCGTTATTTTTTTTTAAAAGATCGGATAATTTGTCGAAAAAAAACACATAATTTTTCGATTTTTTTTAAGGTTAAATCATATAACGAATCACATGTTGAATTTTAACATTGGGCGAATTTAGTGATTTTAATATTAATAATTTACTAAATATTAAGTAAATTATTTATTTGTAATGAGTTATTTTAATTCTAATTCGATAATGAATATCATCTGAATTGATGACCTAAAATGTTAAATAAGTCTAAGTGAGGTACTTCAAAGTTGATTCCGATCGCGTGCAAGGTAATTATAATATAAAGACTAGTGCAAACTAAATGTACGCCTGTGTACCGATATGAACGACTACACTCCACATATTTTACGAAAAGCGATTGTAGGTTATGAAGATAGGTAGGTACATGAAAACTAATATAAGTATATTTGAATAAATGACACCTAATTCAAAAACGGCGTAGCTACCATAGAGCAAGATGGTGCAAAGAAGAAGGGCCCAAATGCTGAGAGGCCCAAAGGGCAGTATACTTTATCTGTATGTGATTTGTTGTCTCTTAATTTTTATTTACTTTTGTTAAGTTTATAACCATGTTAAAAGTGAAAGCTTGATTTTTGCACCGCGCCGAACAGGGCCCTTATCTGCCATGCTAATCCACTGTTTAAGATGGAATAATATTTATATTTTACTATTTGGTTACATCTTCGTATTTGAACTATGCCGTATTACAACAAAAAAAGGCTAATTTTATATTACGGTATATTAAAGGTTTATATATATAATATATTTAAGGTTTATCTCTCTTTCGGGTAAAACTATAAATTAGTTAAATAATTCATTATATATTTTTAAAGTAATAACAGTAATAATAAAATTATAATAATTAAAATTCCATATTTAATATGAATTAATATAGCAGATGCTATTTTGCTAATAATGTTTGAACTTTCGAACCACTAATATGTATATAATATGTATTATATGCATGTATCAGGTACTGTTATTGCAAGAAATGTAAATAACCCCTGATAATATTTAGAATTGATGCAGTACATTTCCACGAATATTTAGTTTTTTATTGATCTTTTAAAATATCAGGAATATATTTCTCACTCTTATTTATCACTTCTTAGGAGCTACCTGATAGAGTTTTCGAATCCATCGCAATTCATAGAAACAGAATGAATTAAAACACTTGATATTATGTCTATTATGATCTGAATATGTTCGTTGTTAGAATAATATATACTGAAATATTAAAATTATTTTATATTCTTGGTTTTAAAATTATAAAAGCGATTTTAATTCAAATCGGATGGAACCAAAACAGTTATGTCTTTATATGTTTCGAGACTAACGGTGATGCATAGTAATATTAAAAACTTAGATAATATAGGGTCAAGGCACACTTACATCTAGGGTTTCTTAAATAAAGCTTTTTGAGCTTATTTTACAAATCATACAAATGTTTTATAAAAACTGCTGGAATAAATAAAGAAAGACATTTGCAGAACACAAATTCACAATACGCACTTATATTACATTACAACTTATATTCTTACGTATTTAAAGGTTTTACTGTATTTACATTGTGTAGTAATTATCTAGTACTAAACGGCAAATAAATCAATATTTGAGTTGAAGAAGTAATAGAAGGCATGTTCATGGTTTTACATAAAACAACGCAAATACACGCAATTATATTCAATATATGGAAACAACGAGTTCGTCTGAGTGGTGTCTAATTCTAAAAAAATATCTATTTGAGCTTTATTTTCTAAGTCTAATCTTTGCGTAACTTTTCTTCAAACTCAAACTCTGGTAAAACATGTTTTAATACCTAGCGTGACATGCACTCTTCTAAAAGCGATTTTTAATATTGGTGATATCACAATAATTGTGGTGTCTAAAGTGATTGTAATGATTTATAAAATCTACAACATTAAATTGGCTTATACTAAATAAATTTCCTACAATTGGACTGTCTTTAGGTTTGAAATAGATTTCATTTAACGAACGACAAAAACGCACGTTACGATCTCGATCCAATTACTATACAAAAATCACACAATTCAGAACTCGAACATCGACTATAAGTGAATTGTTCCCACTTTAACCTATCATAAGATTATTCATGAAAAAGGAATCGTTCCTTGAATTCGATGGAATAACGCACCGTCGAATAAAGCCTGGAACCTATTTCAAATCCTCGGAAAACAGATATTCATTAACGATCTTATTTGATTCTTTTCTTGATTAAATTATTAACAAAAAACTTACTAGAGTCTTTTCGTATCTATTTATTTACGGCTCTTACGTGTGTCTTATTCTGTTTCACTTAATTATGTTAGTACAATCACAATTACTTAAATTGAATTGAAAGTCATCAAAAATAATTGTATCAGATCTTGCGAGTGATTTTATAAATCCTAGTAAATAGCCGTGAAATACGATGTATAAAATACGAAGCCGCACTAATATTCGAACGCACGTTAAGCACCTCGTAGCGCGTTGTGGGCAGCATTAAGAGAAGGCCTTGTAGTGTATGAAGAAGAAGATAAGAAACACAGCATAGGCAGTGGGGAAAGTGATGCGGGCGATGACGTCGATCGTCTTCGCCACACGGATCGGATGCGGCGGCTCCTTTTTACGGACCTGGACGAAACATGGCTGAAAGAAATTATTTTGCAAATGAATGGTGATGGCGAACGAAAAAATACGTAACTAATGTTTTTGACGTACTATAAAGAAAGCAATGTGGAATAATATATTCAAATAAGCATATGTATGTACGAGTATGTAAAAATGGGTATTGTAGAAACACGAGGTAACAAATGTTACTCAGGTACATTTATAAAAAAAAAAACAGTGCCATAAATAGTGCCAAACCAATAAGTCGATGAAGTAATTTACTATTTTTTCTATATTCATGTATTTTGCGTAAGTAAAATATTTTTGACATTAGTTCAAAGAATCAGTGAAAATCAGATCAAACCAGCGAATTTAATTTTTAATTTAGGTTTCTTTATACCTATTATAGCTATTCCAAAAATCTTACACATACAATAGTACACTAACGAACTCATAAACTACATTTTATTAGTTCAAAAAGCCTTTGAAAATAACATTTTAGCAAAGTAGGGTGTTCAAACTTTTTATACAAATTGAAATTGAAACCTATAGTTTGGTTCGTAGTATCATCATATCCTTAAGCGTCAGTTTGAATTATTTTTTTTTGAATAAAAGCGATAAATGTAACAAAACTTGGTTTTGGTTGGTTTATCGAAAAATTGGTTTTTACAAAAAAAAACAAAACTTGAGGTACAGGTTCTTTTTCTTCTTTTAATAAGGCGTATTGCCTCCATGTGCCCTCATTACAAATAATTATTCTAGGGTTATTAAACGGTCTTATGGAATATTGTCCCATACTTAGAAATTTTACTGAACTGTTCTTAGTGCTGCTACTGTTGTGGGCACAGCATTTCTCACGTACAGCTTTTTTTAAATTCTTTCAAACATGCTCAATGGGAGTATGATCCGGGCTGGGTATTGCCTAATTCATGGTATGTATCCCAAGCTCTTTGCCATATTGTCGAATACATCTAGCGGTGTGAGGTCGGGAATTATCTTGCATTACAGTAACATTTTCGCCTTTTAATCGCATATAAGGTACCATGTGAGCTTCTAAAACCTCTATAATATGGTGTTGTGCCTTCAAATTATCTCTTCTACCGATTTGACGAACCATGTCGATGAACACAAGTTCCGTTCGACCTATCATCGAAATGCCACCCCACACCATACAAGAACTCTCTGTAAAAGCAACACACACCTCAATGAAACTTTGAGCATATATCTCTCCCCACTTCGACGATATACTCTTCTGTGACCGTCTGCACCATTTATACATTCATCGGTGAACAATATATATGCCATTGCTCTTCAGTTCAATAAAGATGTTCATGCGTAAATCTTAAACGAGCTTGTCTGTGAGCTTAAGTCTAAAAGGGGTGCCGTTTTCTTAAGCCTCCTTCTTATTGTTCGTGCACTCACTTTTACTTTACGCACTTCTTTCAGCTCTGTTTTGATGTTTACTGACGTGAGGAAACGATTTCTTAAGGAAGTTGAAACAATAAATCGGTTGTCACCACGCGTGGTTGCTCGAGTTCTGCCGGTACTGGGTCTCCTTTTGTGTCTCTACCAATCTCCAGTAGTAAACTGTAGATTTCTAGCAATCGTTCGTGGATCCAAGCCTTCCCGCACTAATGCCAAAATTTAAGCGTCTTGATCAGACGAAGTATCCATATTAATAGTTACAAATCTTTTTTCGAGTTTATAAGACTAATAAGTAATACTATTGATAACAATAATTTATATGGCAAAATAAAAGACAAAAGAATTCGACTTTAAGAAATATTACACATGAATTTGAGACTATGCATAAATTTTATTATCCCGGCTATGTTTATTTTATCTTTTACTGCAGTTCTATTTTATTTTATTATGATTAATGGGCTGTCTAGAAATTTTAATTTAGCTTAACCTAAAAAGATTTTGATTCTATCAAAATATTAATTCGAAAGTATCCTGAACTTTGATTTTTTTGGTAGATTATGATCTGTTGATTATGTCACTATTTTGTAGTAAGTAATGACGCCATGAAGGGTTGAAATTTGTCATAATAGATGTTAGAAAGCGGAAGAATAAGAAAAAAAAACGTAATGGGTTTGTAAGTCATAAATCGAGTAATATCGAAAAGCTTAAATAGTTAAACAATAATACACAAGAGTCGAGAAAATTTAACAGAAAAATGTTTATAAATTACCTCTGATACACCGCCATTATTAGTTGTATGGGTGCACGACCCAGGAGCCCCCGTGCAGGCCGTGCACGTCACCAAGTCGGCCGCTCCTGTCGACTCTCGCTTTTTATCACCCTGTGGTTAGTTTTTCTTTTAAAATGGCACTACTACTGAATTATTTCACGAAACTACAATTAAGATTAAATAATTATATATCTAAAGTACTACTGAATTTAGTCTATTGAATGGAAAAAATACGATGGTACTGAAATGAAGAAATGAGATAACGTATCGCTGTTAATTCTATGGTAAAAACAAACTACAAATCTATAGGCTACTTACAGGCTGTAGCAATCCGAAGTGGCATTAAAGAAAAAATATGCGTTAGATATCGTGATATCAGATCTGAGATGGTATGGTGTTTGGCGGAATGTGTTGGGACGTTGTGACATCACTTACAGCACCGCTAGACTCCGGTTGGGGCGTTTCTGATTTAGCCCAATTGAGGAATGCCATCGCCTCCTACGTGGATGAATATTATTATTTACTTTAGCCGAAGCATCGAATGCGGATTCGTAATCATGATTTGCAGAAGCTCAATGTTACTTGATGGTCACTAAACAAAGCATCGTTGTAGGTAATATTGCTTAGCGGTTGATTAATTTGGTTTATAAGTAAAATTTCTGTTGTGAAATCCAAGACGTTGCATTCTTCTTGTAAATAATCATATATTGTGTGGTTTAAAGCATACTCCTGTTGGTGGTTGTTCACTTATAAAATAACGGTATAATGATAGAATTATTAGTGTATATTCAATACAAGATTAAAAATGGAATAGCTTAATGCGTTTCAAATACTACATATTAACAACACTTATATGAGATTGTTATTACTAAATACAAAGCGATTAAAACTTGTCTTATTTCTATACATTCGATGTAATCGTTGACTACGCATGCGTTATCGAATGATTCTGTGCTGTGGTTGCAATGGTGTCCTATACTGTTACATTTCTTCATAAATATTCATTTATTTAATTTATTCAGTCAATATATGTTTTACTAAGAAATATAACAGTCTCGTATCGGGAATGTGCCAATGATAATGGCGAATGTTCTTACCAAAGGGCTGGCCAGTATAATGCCAATTCTGCTGAGAACTGCGGGCAGTCGCTGTGAACACATTATACAGACATTTCGTTCACTTGTGACAGATGGTCTACTGGAGTGCATAAGTGAACATTGACTAATTGATGTGGCCACACTTAAAACGTCTATCAACACAGACACATCGCTATTTTATACAAAACTTTTCACATTGTCACTTTATTCGTTTGATTTTTTTATCTAAATATTCTTTGCAATGTTTTCTATACTAACAGAATCGTGTATTATGTTTTAATGAATACGATAATTTATATGGAAGGAACGACCATGGCCACACAAAAAAGTCTTTGCATTTTGGTGATAGGATTATAAATAGTTTCTATAAAAATGTATCGGTATTAAAGGAAATGGAACAAGGCGTGCAAGGGTTAATTTAAAAACATGCGAAAAAAATTAGAAGGAATATTAAAAAATGGAAAAAATTACATGCTATATTTGTGATAGTTAAGTCAATGAAAGAAAACATTGCAAAGAGTAAGAATAGAAAATGTAATAGGACTCATTCATCAAGGAAGTAATTAATACTTATGCTTTGTGTAATATTTAAAAAAAAGCCCATGAACCGATTAAAGTCATTGCATTCATAGTATAAGCATAGCTTGAAAATCCATTTCAAATACAAAATATGTAAGAAGGTAAGTTTATTGATTATTATCGATGAAGTTTAGACATAAAATGAAAAAAATATCCGCGCCTTTTAAAATAATTTCAGATAAGTTAAAGGTGTTTAAAATGTTTTGTTAGTACCTACGTAAGATAAATGTAGATTAAAATTGGAATTTTAATAGAAATTTTAGGTAAGTTTTAAATGAATGTAAACGCATGTGTGAGTAAAGTATTAGAGTACTTAACGTTTCCAGGAGATTAGAACATCATATAATCGCAAAAATTATGTTTAAAGTATTTGGCTCATTTGTACCTTAACGATTATTATTAAAACTTGTTAGGTGCATTAATCACAACTAAGCGTTGCTATAATTCACACTTTATTTGAAACACAGATACAAACGACACGAATAATATTTATATGTTGAAATAAGAACTCACCTGCGTCACTGGATTTTCGCCGGGTCTGTACACGACATTGTGAAGTGGTCGTTTTCGACCGACATAGTTCACACACACGAACTCAAGTAGCGATGCGTAGATGAAACACATGCATACCCCGTCCCAAACGTTCATAGCTGTTAAGTTGGAAACCACAGGTAGGGTTGACCGGAAACCGTTCGACGTTGTGAAGAAATTCAACATTGTCGTTACGCCTGTATCAAAAATAAAATCAATTAGATCGACAAATACTGTTTATGATATGAACATTCCAGCGGACGTATTCACTATTTAGCAGCAGGCACAAAAATTACTTTGCTGTTTTCAGTTACTAGTCACTATTAACTTATTAAAATAGCGCAGAGTAATTTTTTGATTTATTAAGGCGGTATGACTTTTTGCGTAGCAGCATTTGCTTAATAAATAATATAAAGTCAGTCTATTTGCGTAATATTTATTGGCTTGCTGTATAATTATTTGTAAGGGCATATTTATATAATCTGGCTAAAATAAAATTCGATCTAAAAAAACATGCTTAGTTTTCGCTGGATGTTCATATCTTGAATATATTATAGAACTATTGGTTATTAATTATGATAAGTGCTTATGAAGTAAAGCTCTGTGAAATATTACTATAAAAATTTTAAAAATTAAAAAGTTCTACAAGTAAGTACTTTTTATCTACTTGTTAAAAAGCATAATATGTTTATTTATCATGCAAATTGTAATTCCAAAAGTTTTTACTCAGAATCTATTTTTTATTACTCACATAGTATTGTACCGCAGTTTTCTTTAGTACATGACAAAGCAACTTTATCCTCGATCGTCAAAGTTGGAAATAATAATGTACACACTTTGACGAAGAATATCAATAATAATATTTTATTATATATGTGCTTTGTTTGTCGTATGTTTGTTATATGCAATTGAAATAATTTAATTTACCTATCATAACTCTAGCAGGCACTGCATTCCATTCCAGCCAAAAAGTAATAAAAGACGAAGTCACCAAAATGATCCCCGGAATGAAAACGGTAGTGAAGTAAAATGATCTATCTCGCGTGAAGATGAGATCCACTTTCAGGCAGCTGTAATTACCTAAAAATGTTAAGCAAATATCTAAAAATAAATAATAATAAAAGAAGCAGATGTAGACGCTAATTCGTCGGCTTTACAATAGAACAGTTCTACATTGCCAACGGGAAAGCGAAAGTACCCTGCGAGAGGTAGAGTTAGCGTGTTATGTAACAGCCGCAGCCACAACTACGAAGAGAGAAGATGCAAGATGCAAGACCGAGAACATTCCATTCGCCAGCCAATTTTACCTATCATGGAACGGGCTGGAACCGCGTTCCATTCCAGCCAAAATGTGATGAAGGAAGAGGTCACCAGAATAATTCCAGGGATAAATACTGTGGTAAAGTAGAATGCTCGGTCTCTCGTAAAAATAAGGTCCACCTTTAGACAGCTGTAGTTACCTGTGAAGTTAATATTATACGTAACGATTGAACGTCATACAACACGTGCTTGCTCGGAATCGTGTTCAGTGTTGTATTCGGTTGTACAATGGAATAAACGGTTAGGGTAATTTTCGGATGTATTCCAAGTAACTCTATTCAGTGGCCTTGTAGATTATTTACAATAACTATAATTAAAGTAACTTCTAATCTACTACGATCCCGTATGCAGGAGTAATGCGTGTTGTGTATCAGAGTGTACGAGCGTAGTGTAACAACATTTTAAACAGCAGAATTGACTAAAATCTATCACGTGCATTCAAACAGTTACGTGCACAAAAGTAACACAAATTATAAGTAAATGTTTGATGACAGTGAATGATGGAAGTACTGGTTAAGAAGTTCTCTTAGCGTTTTTCACTTGTCTATCACACAACAACGCAATTACTCACACATAAGCGGAGAATACGGTATAAATACGTCAACACCGGAAAGGACTGTCAGTCATCCAGTTCAACTCAAGAGGTAGGTACCTTGCTCCTCAAAGCGTCTCTGGCAAAGATTACATGTCAGCTCTTCATCGTCCTCGTAAAGGGAAATACCATCAGCTGCTTGCAAAGACGTGAATAAATTCTTACATTCTACATAGACACTTCTTTAATATTTATCATGAAAATATTGTAACAAATAAAAGCTGATATACTAAGATTGTACAAGTAATGCAAAATGTGTGTATTGAACCAATAAAAAATGAACATGCCATAACTATGTTAACTACACTTAAATTATCTACTACTTAGTATCCTTATCTGATTATTATCATCTAACATTACAATAAGAAGCTATCGTATATATAACACATGTATTATAAAGTAATTTTGTATCTTGACATAGCACGAAAAACTTAAAGGTATGTTTCAGTAAACCAAGACCAAGCTGAAAAGAGTTAATCAGAATTTGTTTTATTTAAGTACAGGATTGTGCTCGTAACAAAAGAATGTATGTCGGGAATACTAAACTACATAATTTGGGCGCGACCGGTTTGCTGCAAATATACAGGGAGTCCCGAAACTAGGTATGTAATTAAATATAAATAAAGACAATTTATTAATAAGGAAATAAGGGTAATTTAAGGGTAGAAATTAAACACAGATCTCGTATAGATGGACTTTCGTCCCTAAGTTAAACTAAATAATTCCATTGCTGTCTGGAAGCTAAGTAAACAAACATATCAATCAGTTAATAAAGACAATCATTAATTTTTCACAAAAAGTAGATTAAATCATTTTATTCACATCATCACACAACATTTAACCAAATTTAAAAAAATATCTAAGATTATCTTAGAATCAAGTATTGAAATCCTGTATCCTTTTTCCAATACATGGCTTAAGATCGAATTAAATTTGTGTACCCGTGTTCATCGACACCCTGTATACGTTAGATTTATTGGTCAGTAATGTCATAATAAGCAATATTAAGGTGCTGAACGAGAATTATCCGTTACCTCTCCAGCTAGCTTTGATGGGACAAGGAATGGTTTGATTCTGGATGAGGTACGCATTCAGGGTCGTCAATGATGGCGACTTTCTCAGCGTGTCCTCGTCATTCTTCCATACATAGGTAATAGCCGATTGCTCATAAGATACTGAAATAAAAAAAAATTACATTTACTATTTGCAACAGGCAAATAGAAAGATTTGCTTGACAAATTGAAGTCTCTGTTTACATGTTCTAGTAAATTTTCTATCCTAATAACAAGAGTCTAAAACGCTAAATGACACATTTAACTATAAGAAAAAAATAAGTCAAGCTATAAGTAATATAGAAGTTTCAATGTACTAAACGATACCATACAATCTAAGTACAATTACTTAGCAATAAATTGCTACATTAAATTTATTTTTATAGTTATAATTAGCACAAACCGAGTTGTTAACATCTCTCATATTTTCACAGATGTAAAGCATGCCATCTGATTTATTCTTTGGTTTGATTCTTGGTGATTTGATATTGTATTGCAGTGACGTTTGTGTTTCTTAAAAACCGTCATCATCGGAGTTTACATGGATTGATGTTTATATGCTTACGGTATCCGTAAGTAGAGGTGCGTTTACTAAAGAGCCTGCTACTCTTGAAACAAAGGAAAACCGGATTGTAAATAACCATTGACTTAGTAATCAGCTGTTGTGGTCTCTTATTGTTCATCAGTGGCAACGTATTCGTTCATTAGTCGAATAATTATGCAGGAATTGGGATACAGATAAGTTTTATGTTATTGCAAACTGTAACAATTTTTAATTTATTTGCCAGGTCTGGTATCATTTTTGTAATTTACTGTAGGTATGTTTATAGGTTTTCTTTTGGACATGTCAGAAGTAAATGGTTTTATTCGTTTATGATTGCTCAAAATAATAATTATTATTTCACGTAAGACATTTAAAATTAATATCTGATGAAAAATTGAGAAAATACAAAATCGACGAATAAAAAATATATAACAATCTTTTGAAATCTGTAATTTAAAATTTATCCAAATAGTTCGATTACGCGTCCTGCGATAAGGTCCCAACGTCATAATGTAATTCTTATGACCATCATGACTAAATTAACGTTTACTTATTTCAATTCTGTACATAGAATTTTTTTTTGAGCAAATTATTGCCAAGTAATTAACTATTCATTGCATTGCTCTATAAGTTACACAACATTACTCACTACTCTCTAATGCAAATGAACACAAAGGGTCATCAAAAGGGAAGATGTTGAGCCGCCCCTGGCAGGACAGTATGAGATGACGCCGCATTAAGTAGTTGATTGTGCCATTCCGGTATATGCGCAACGCAAAATGCATAGGTATTATTGGATCCTGAAATATTACAGTAAAATTAAATAATGTCCACTATAATAAGACCTAAAGATGCTATCCTTGATAATTATGCGAATTTTTGCATCATAGCAATTGACGATTACGTTTTTTTTAATGAGAAAAATAATATTAACAAAACATTTTTCAAGGCTAACAACTAACAGCGTTTTCAATCATTAAATGCATCTCTATCTCATCTATTAGAGTAACTAATGTCGTTCTATTTTAATTTAATAAACGACAGACGATAAGGTTAAGTAATATTGGAACTTACTTTAAAATCCCCATGCATTATGAAGTATGTG
The DNA here is from genome assembly GCF_905147765.1 of Vanessa atalanta. NCBI lineage: Eukaryota > Metazoa > Arthropoda > Insecta > Lepidoptera > Nymphalidae > Vanessa > Vanessa atalanta. Next base: position 5,049,815 of record NC_061877.1, read on the forward strand.
TCAGGCAACCAGATGTCCTCGTGATGATGGATGGCATTTAGGAAGTCGTAATGCGACTGATTAGAATATCGCAATCGAGGGTCATACCACTGCTGCTGCAGAAGAAACTCCACCTCGTATTTCTGAAAAGATCAAATTATATAATTAAATAAGGTAAAATTAAATTAAAAAGCAAGATAATTATAGTGTAGGTTAATTCATATATAAACATGATAGATTATTAAAAAAATAACTTACAAGACTAGATTCATCTGGAGATGCTAAACTAAGAAGTAGCACGCTAACATTTACGGTGAGGACACCTGGAAATCAAATACGGACAATGTTTGTGATCAATTATGGATTATTCTTAAATTATACTTCTTTATCAATCCAGTTTCCTTATGATAGAGAAGAACAGCAACATAAAAGGCTATTTATAGAGAATAGCAGATAGAACTACACGTACATACACTGTTTGACATTATACAAGCAGACATTTATCTCGAAAAGAAAAACGCATGCTTGGATTCTAAAGGAAAACATCAAAGTGCTTGGTTAATAAATAAAAAAGTTTTTTTTCTTCGCGGTAATGTATGCAAAATATAATTTATTTTTACTGAATGAACGTCGCATTTACATCAAACTTTCAATTGTTACATTTAAAACATTAGCATGATTTGTGTTATATGTTTGTGAAAAGAGAAACAAAAATAAAAATCAATAAAGATATTACGTTGATAGTGTTTTAGAATTTATAGTTAAGAACATAATACTGAGTACATTATAAGAGATTAGTTTGTATTTCGAATGACCTTTTTCCATGTTTAATAGATAACTTATAAATCTACATATTCATATTAATATCCACTTAGTCTAATGATGTAATCATGTATTAAAATAAAACTTATAACTATTTTTTTCAAATGTGTTTTGAAACAAAATTAATAATTATTTTTAATATTATAAAAGTAATGAATGAGCTTTGCATTGGTTGCTTCTGTGTGTGTGTAAAGAAGTGAATTAAAAGCAAACTACAATTGCATACAATTAAACTGAAATAACAATGTTATTTAATAAAAATAAAATCTACATCTCGATTACGCCTTAGGATATTTATCTTCTTTTCAAAAGTGTTTTTTTTTTTATTAAAAGGAGAAATATAGCGCAAGGTAAAATCGAGTTTTAAATGTTGTCTGAAAAATCATTATTAAATGGATACTGTACGAGATTCCAGGTTTTACTAGTTTTGACGAAATAAGAAGTAATAAACTCACCAAATCACTTAGTTATGATTGCCAATACCAAATCAAGCCAAACTGATTTACTAAAATGCTAGAATTGGAAATATAAATGCAAAGATTTGCATCTCTGCCAAAAAAACAATTCTTCCGAGGCGTTGCAGAGCCTATACCATTTATACCAAAAACAATTTCAGCATTAGATTTGTTAAAAAAAGTATTAAATTAATTATTTTGTTTTACAACACCTCAATATTAATGAACCTAATAAAACTTGGCCTCTCGCTTGGTAACCACTTGTCATTTAGTTTTGGGACATATAACAACTGTACAATGTAACAAAATAAACCTTGTGCAGAGATCATTGCGGTGATACACAATAAACTAAAAACAAAATTAATAGGGAAAGACATTTCTCTTTTCAAAAACATAGACACAACGAACCGCGATTGTGCGATCGAGGCCGAAGCGAGGGTAGCCCAATATTATTTTGGTCAACAGTGTCGTTCGGTGAGGTAAGACCACAACAAAAATCTGGATCTGTAAGTTAATACAGCCTTGTAGCTGAAATTATAATTCAATTCTTTCGAAGAGTAAATAAAAAAAGATTATTCAATAAAAATACTATTCAATCTTAGAGTAATAAGTTGTATTTCATCTTCGCACTATTTTTTCTACAGAAACACTCAAAATCACATCCTTGATTAAATTTAAAACGATCCCAATTATGACGATCGCTTTTACTTTCGAAAAAAAACGTATTGCGACTGAGAGTGTGAACGACGATATGCTGGCTGAAATCCACATATATGTATATATTTAGTTTAATTACCATCTACTGGTGGAAGCAGTCTTTTGTCATAGCGGGAGTTTTTTAGTAGATTGTCCAGAATCTCTTTGTCCGACTTGCCCGCTGCAAAGCTGAAATAATTAATAAATATGTTTTACATAAAAATGAGGATCCCATTTATATCATAATTATATAATATATAATAGAAACAATGAAATATTTTCTTAAGATTCTAAACCTATAAGAATATCCAATAATAAACACATCACTCACATAAACACATCTTGTAGACAAGAATATAGTCGCCTTGAATATAGTATTGATTTTAGATTAGTATCTATCTAATCGTTTATTAGCAAACCTAATTGCTATGCTTAAGCTCAGCAGATTTACTTTGCAAAGGCAGTGTAAATTAATTTCACCTCTGGTTATTTTTATTTAAGACTACCTACACCCGCGGTTTCTTCCTCGTGGAATTCAGCTTGTACGAAAATCCGTTCCCATCGTGCTATTTTAAAGTTTAGCTCATTGTATAATAATAATACATGTTAAAACGATTATATATTAAAATATAAATGTTTAGGAAGCAGCGTGAGTGTAATTTGGAGACTGTTGGAGAGCAATGCAAAAATTTTATCCCATGGAACGCACTTCCGAAGTTATGAACCGTGGCCCATGTCCTGAATTTCTGATATATTTAATTATGAGCTGATATAAAGAATCCAAATAATTTTATTGGTCTAAATTGTGTCCCTCAATTATAAATTGTAATATAATTAATACAAATATATAAGATGTTATAAAAAATAGGATTTGGCATTTGGATTTGTTAAAATTAAATTTGTATAAGGTAAGTAATATATCACATCTAAAATTAGTGCAATAAATAAATAAAATATAAAATAATTTCGATTATTTCTCTTAATATAAAATAATTAATAACTTACTAATTTATACTATCGTATTTACTTTTTTTAATTACTATTCTATAAATGTATTTCCTAGGTATCCGCTATGTGGTCTATCGACTAAAGGATTGCTTTTGTTTCGGCCAATGCTCCATTAAGTAATAAGTATCGCCGACATCTTAAGAGACCACTTGGCTTTAAAAGAACGGATACAGGTGTCAGTGTTACTTAAGAAGGTACTATACTAAGAGGACTCACTGTTGTTGCTTTAGTGCTACTGAAGACTTTAGAACTGACTACTGTGCTATCAGAAAAAGGTTATTTGTTTATAAATGTTTTTTTTTTATTTGTAAATTTTATTAATAATTAATAGAATGAAAAGAGGTAAAAATAATATAAGAATGATTTGCTTGTTAAGTTGGATTCAAAGAGTGTAGCACAAATTTTAAACAATAATTGAGGTCACAAGAACAAGATTTTACCACTAAGATGGTATCAGTAAAGGCCTTCAGCGATTTTTTACAATCTCGCTTGTTTTACTAACTCAACTTTTATAATATACTAAATTTCAAAAACAATAATACAATCATCGACGCAAAACTTACTAAATAAAGGATTGAGGTTACTCATGTAGTAGGAGTTGATGAAACATCTCGGCTAATAATTTATTTCATATTTAATTTAAATTTTCATTGTATTAAGCAATACAGGTACATGCGCTGCCATGCTATAAGTTCAGATAGATCGTATGTTTTTCAGCTCATTACAATGACTTCAGTTTAAGTTGCAAGTTTACATCATCGATTTTTAATCGAAAGTATGTTAAGACCGATCTGTTCTTCCGATTTTGCAGTTAATCGACTATAATCGACTCAAATGAACCGATTATAAGCGGAGGTAGATTAACAGGGTATTTATATAAAATCAGATAAATGTTTTCACGAAGGCTTTACGCTAATAGAACTAGAAAAATATAGCATAAGATTAATTGAAAAAAGACCCAAGAGTTACTTTACTTAGACCTAAGATTTTTTCGGGCTCTCAGTTTATTCTAATATATTTTTTAGTTCATTTATATCTTAATTTGTTTTCTTCCTAATTTATTGTTTTATTTATTATTTATCTGTATATATTTAACTCGCTCTATCCACTGCCTTTGCTTGCTAACGTTAAACACGTTTTACGTTTGAAGCACGATACCTTTGTCCAATCCTAATAACGTGAATGACCTTATTTTTTTACCTTGGTATTTGTGTTTTTACCTTGGTGATTTATTAAAGTTGCAAGTAAACGGGTGCAGAGATCCCCTTGTCAACAATTATATTAATAAAATTGCACCTCTATTTACAAATTCCTTGGTGGTAGGGCTTTGTACAAGCCCGTCTGGCTAGATACCACCCACTCATCAAATATTCTACCACCGAACAGCAGTACTCAATATTGTTGTGTTCCGGTTTGAAGGGTGAGCCAATGTAACTACAGGCACAAGGGACGTAACATCCTAGTTCCCAAGGTTGGTGGCGCATTGGTGGTGTAAGGAATGGTTAATATTTCTTACACCGCCATTGTCTATGGGCGGTGGTGACCACTTACCATCAGGTAGCTCATTTGCTCATCCTCCTACCGATATCATAGAAAAAAAAAACATACCTAAGGACCAAACATAGAGTCTTGAAGTTTGGACTTCAAGGCTATGTATTAAAGCATAGGATGGGCCTCAATAGTCAGTACCGAAAGATTGTTTTTTACGTAAATCGATTAAGTATTTTGTCATTTTTAATTTTGTACTATATAAAATAAATAAACAATAAATAAATACGAATATATTTAATGGATGCATATTAAGGAAAAAACTTAAATGTAAAAAATATACTTTTGAAAATATTCGACTGCTTATAGGTACTTAATGTTATATAAGACTATACAGTGTTACTTATTTTTCTGTAAAATTAATTATTTTCAAAAGCGATACATAGAAAAAAATGTACGTACACAATATTGAATTAACAAAAGTGTTGGTGGCGAAACAGTTTCATATTTCAAAAGTGTTCGTTGTGAAACTTCTATAAATAGATAGAGGGGTATTTCACGCTTGAACAGATGTTTACCGTGTTACATCCGCTCCACCGCCCCCCACTCGTCCTACAAACCTTTCTCATTTGTGGTGTACCCTGCCTTCTCACCACTACGTTCAATTCGATTAACCCTTACTATATTATCCACTATCAAAATTAAAGTGTTTTACTGGCACAGTAAATGATGCGTTCAAAATGCAATATTTCCATTTGAATATTCGTTTAATATTTTGGTTGGTTTAGGTAATTTTAGTCGTATAGTAAAGAGAACATTTTTAAATATAAAATTAAAATATTAGGGAACGTATTCACTGCTACGATTTATTTTATAAAATGTAGCGACAAATTAGTCTTTTTCACAAAATCTGTCATAAAACATAAAAGTATAGCAGTTAAACGTTTCAAATGTGGTGGATGAAGGACTTAAAGCCGGCGTTTCATGTGCTTGGCAACATGGTAGGTTGTTTACTGTGTATAGTTTTGTTTTCACAATGTTTAAATGCAGAGTGCAATAAAACTACTCTTTTGTATGATATTCGAGGCTTTTAGTCTAAAGGACGTAGAGATAATCTTCGTATTACTCGTATGTTAATGCTTTCAGTTGCGTTGACCTATTTTTGTTTGGGTTGTTTGATTTAATACATTTTGATATTGAGAGGTGAATTTTGTTTTACATCAATTAATTAAAATTTGGTATTAGTTCGTAAATATCTTCGTCCGCGGGACGTAAGTTAATAAGTTTCCTCTCCTGTCAAGAAAAAAGTTTTTATTTTAACTTCTTGTTTCAGGGCGCTGGTATAGCTGCGGAACAATAACACGGCACATGCTTCATGTTTCTTGCCGATATACGTCTTATCTTCGAACTTATAAATGTTAAAAAGTAATACTTACATGTCGGACGTTAGCGCGGATGCTCTGCTGAGCATGAGGAGAAAAGCCACGGCGCGTGCCACCACGCATGACCAACCCATATTAGGACATCTGAAAGATTTTTATTAAATACTTACTGAGTATATAATTATATATGTGGTGGGGCTATTTTAACAAGGCCGTATAATTATAATTTCAATAGTGACATTATAATTGCGGAATTTGGGAATTTTGTGTTAATTAATTTGGATTACTTTAAAATCCACTTTAAAGTTATAAGTAATAGCAGGAGAAAATATCATTAGCAGTGTAAATTTATAGATTTATTCATTATTATTGCCAATTTCACAATTTCGATTCGACTTTCAACTTACAACTCTGTCTTAAATACATTTATTCCGGATTATTTCGAACGTCGATTTTGGTCGAATTTTATACATTGAATAATAAAATAATTGATGCCAACTATAATTCATATTTATTTTGGTGGTATTTATTTATGTACTTATGTAATGTCAAATATGTAAATAACATTAGTTTTCATAGTAGTTCAAAACTAAAATTAAGTAACGCAATTTTCTATTACATGACAAACAATATTTTAAGATATTGTAGGTATCATTTGAAGAAATAATTTTACATGACTTTAACCCGCATAGAACCATTTACATGAACGATGTTTGAACTATGAACTATAGCGTATTTTCCGATATTGATCGATTCATGGTTCCCAAGTAAATTAAATCTGTAACTCATGCGAATGCATACAGTTGTCGACTAACTGACGTGTAGCGAGGCCACCCCGTAACATGATTTTTCTGACAGCCTCGAATTAAATACATGACCTACATTGAATATGGAAATGCTATGACGTCAACTACATTTTTGTAATTATTATAGTGAAAAATTATAGTGGTATGATTGAATTGAAAGCACAATAATGATATTTGTAAGTTACAGTAGTTGTTTTTAAATAATGACTATTAAATATAATGTGTTGTGCTAAAACCGGGGATGACTGGTTAGATACTTTAAATATAAACTAAATTTGTTCAGATTTTAGCTTCAAAATTGAAAAAATCTTTTTATTTGTTAAATCAATATAAAAAGGCACACATCACAGTTGAGTGTGTTGTATTTGTGAGATGATATAGCACACTTTTAAAATAAAACTTTGCGGCCAAGTTTAAAGTAAAACATAATATTAGTCGTGATTTATAGTTTATACCGATAATAGAGCACTGCCACGCCCCTTCACGTTTTACGTTTGCAATAAACGTATTCTTTTAAAATATTAATAAAATCATCATACATTATGTATAACTATCGTTAACCAATTAAGTTAGAAATAAATAAGTGAAATTCTAAAGTCGCATGTGACTTAATAGCGTCGCAAATATGTTCTCGGACTACAATAGAATGCTCGAGGTAGACAATTCTCAGCGTTTCCGCTGCACCTACATCCTATTATGCTGATGCCTTTGAACCCTTTGAAATACTTCAAAGCCCGACGCGTAATTGCGTTCTACATTAAAATGTTTTTTCCGTTTATTTGTCTTGTATCAACTAGCAAATGTATCTTGGTCCATAAAGTTATGAATGTTTCAAGATATAAGTACAGTATATTAATATTTGATATAGTTCCTATTTGATAAAAAGTAAGTCGAATTAAACTATATTTTTTCATAATTGGTAAATCTATTAGATATAAATACCTATTACTTAAAATTACAGTTATTGGGTAAATATTGATTATAATACTTATTAATTATGTAAAATGACCTAAAACTTCAACATTGTGTTGAAAAGTAATTTTTAATTAAAGTATCATGGAACTGTATTTATATATGTGAGAAAATAATAAATAACTTCGTTCAATCATGTTTTCGTAACAAATTTTATTTACTTTATAACCCAAACGTTACTCTTAATATTAATTCATTAGTAAGCAGTTTTATTTTGAACAGTGTGTTTGATGTGCAATATGTATATATACACAAAATATATTTACATAACGTTGTTACTAGATTTACTTTGAAGAATAAACTTAACTTGACCTCTTTTACAGTAGCAAAAGCGACAGAGCTGCGAAGCTATTTTGGAAATTCAATCGATTACCTATTTGATCCAAATTTTTTTAACAAGTATTTCAAATGAGGATACGAATTATAGAAATATATCATAAACTACTATTAAGTTTGTTATAAATAAAATTTAAATTTTGGAATTGATCTCGTAAATTTTATAGTAAATTGGTAATTTGTGTTTAATAAAAATGAACTAAATTTAATGCATCTTAATTAGTTTCGATATTGCGTTTAGTTTATTTTTGTATTTGAATATTGGCCTAATTAATTAGTATGAAAATATTGAAACACGATAAAATGTTGTAGAAGTAAATAAATATATATTAAAGGTTAGACGTTTGAAAATATATAAATTGATTAATAAAGGTAAGTGGTTAATTGATAATTACAAAGTAATTAACCTTTCTGCTGACTGCAGAGTGTTGTCGGCATGTGGAGAGACGCTCAATCTGCCCAAGCCGCATTAGTTCTCCGCCACATGATGAGCTAAAGTTATCTGGGAACAAATAATATAGTTAGTATATTTATCCTATATAATTATATAGCTGATGAAATTCTATACAATTAACAAAACATTGGTTACATTGACATATATTGTTGCTGTTTCACTATGACATAAATACTGCCTGATCTTTCCGGTCTTGTTGAATTCGCCGTCACATCGGATCGTAAAACTGTGTGTGCATACTTGTGCTGTATTATATTTCCCGCACAGGAGTCCTTAAAATACTGTGATATTATTTTATAAACCTGTTAAAGATATTGCTCATACTTATTAAAATAGTAATAATAAATTCCTTATTATTATAGTTATAATAATTGTTACTATTATTATATATTGGTATTTATGGCATCAATAGATTCCTTATTGTTTCCTTACGAAGAATAAGAAAATACTTATTTTTCAAACGTCGAATATTACTAAAGTAAAAATACTTGAAATAATTCTTGTCGATATTTAGTCAAATACAAAGTAGAGTAAGTAGAAAATACACGACTAATATATTACAAATATTATAATAAAGTAATGACGGCAGAAGATAACTAGGCGTAGGTTACTTGTAGGTATATATCGTACTTCCAATTCTACTTCGTTTAATTGGACAGAGTGTTAAGTGTTGTCTTGGAAACATATTCGTGTAATATTTTAAAAGCACTTGAAAACCAATTCATTAATTTAAACATCTTCACCACAATCATATCTCATTAAAACATTTTACTAAGTTTTTAATTAAATATAGATACTAAAGGAACTTGAACTTTTCGGTTTAATATTTTTATTTTTCAAACGTTGGGATTTTGTTTCGTAACGAAGAGAGAAGTTTAGGTCAACTTTTAAAATAGTCCGGGCTCTGCAAAATACCGTAACTTTTTTATTTGTTGACTCCATTCATTTGGCCAAGCTTCATTCCAGTAAACCTAGCTTATTAAGATGACAGAAAATTATGTTTCGTGGCCTTATTCGCAGGAACGATCATAGACAAATATATCTGAATTGTTGTTTTAAACAAAAATATTGTGTATACGTGTATATTTTATACGTATACTAATATTCTCTTATGAAGTTATTGGTTTAAAAAATATATATTTTTGAAGTTATATCATCCCAAATATTTTTGCTATGAGAATTTTGAAACAAAAGGAAATATTATTTTATCGGTGGTGTTCCACTCCCTTTTTTAATTAACAAAAACAAGTCCCTGATGAAATTAAGTCCGAAGCTGGTTCCATTCTCGCGCGGAATGAAATTGTTTAAACAAAAATGTGACGACATTAATAAAAAAAATATTATGCTACGATGTTTGATGTACACAATTTAAGTGTATCTTTTTATATAGCAAAAAAACATATATTAAATGTATTTTTCAGATAGAAATATGCTTTTGTGTTTTTATTATATTATAATTTATTTTGTTAAAATAAATTATAATATAATTGTAAACAGCCTGTAGGTATCCCATTACTAGGCTAGGGCCTCCTGTCCTTTTTGTAGGTGAAGTTTATGAACTTATTCCACCATGCTGTTCCACTGTTTCCTTGCTATTTTTTCCTTTACCACTGAGCACGAACTGAATTATAAACACAAATTAAGCACATGAAAATTCAGTGGCGCTTGTCTGGGTTCGAGCTTGCAATTATCGGTTAAAATTACGTGATCTAGCCACTTTGGCCATCTCGGTTATTTATTTTTTGTAATGTGTATCAATATATATATATATATCTATGAGTCAATCAATTATCAAAAGAAATTGTCAAATTAAGAATTACAATTGATATATAGTTTAAATAATTATTACTTTAATAACCTTATATAAATTGATAACAATGACACTTGGTAAAAATAAAGACCCTGATGAGGCTGACCGACTGAAACATTGCCAACTATGAGGGCTCGGTTATGTATGCAATTGAAAACGGTGCCAAATATTACTCGCGCTTAAAGAATCTACTTCCTTCCTATGAAGCTAGTCAGAAGTGGGTGAAGTTTAATTGAGTTCACACAATGCAATATAAGAGTACTTAAATGTGACATTTAAATAAAATATTGTTGAAATTTACTGCTTTTAATGTGTTTCTAGGTTGTTAAGACTTTCAAAAATTAAGATTTAGTAACCTATTTTTTGTATTAAATTAAATTTTTAGGGCAGCGTGCAGTTTTTTAATCCAATAACTAAAATTGTATGACATATTTTGATATTTCTTAGAATTATGACGAAAATAGTTATTATATTTAATATTTTGAATATTTCGCGTATATTCAATTTGCGAAACAAAATAGAGTAACAATTTTTAAATATTTACTTAATGATCAAAATAATGATATTTAATTTTAATTGAATGCAAACTTCCCAATAGTTACTTGAGTTCCTTAAAAGTGTAATACAGATCTTTGTTTTTATTTCCAAATGTGTTTTAGCTTGCTATGCTAACGCTCCCAGCACGCGTTTTCTGCACCTTTTACCCAGCATCTATTCATTACGCAGAAATGGTATATATATTCCAGATTATATAAAACGCAACTAGGTAGGAATTCCATCACATCGTGATTATCATTGTTATACATCACCATCAGTATTAAAGTAAAAGATTTAGACATAAGTCACGATAGTCGCCCTCAATTAAATCGAAAAATAAAGAATTTCATTTGTGCTCAATTCTAATCATATGGTTTATCTTATTAATTATTATTTATTGTATAATAGCTTAAAAATGTATTGTATTTCTTATTTTTAATTATTATGCTTATGTTTAATTCATATTTTCAATAATTACATTGTGTAATATGATAATGCATGGTGAGGCTACCTGTAAGTAAAAGAACTTTTCCCTTGATAATTTTGAAATGTATTTTTTTACTTTTTATTTTGGATGTGATATTGTATCTACTGTTACTTGTCCTAATAAAAATTAAAAAAAATAAAATATATTCAATAATTTTCTTTGTAAAGATTTATTTGAAACGAATTTGAGTGTGAGAGCGTTGTGACATTTCAACCACACTTCCACACATTAAGTTTTTTTTAAGTTCATATTAATTTGTTTGCAATAAAATTGTAGTTTACGTATGTAGCTTTTTGTTTTATATATAATAAATCTCTAGAGTATTAGTTCAGCCACTATATCCAAAAATACAGGGCGAGAAATTTATAAAATAGTATTTTTTTCATGAGTCTCGTATCACGCACAGATCGCAAAAAAAACGAAATTCAACCCTTTCTTCATGATGGCGGCGAACGCACATAGGAAATCGAGGTCGACAATTTCAAGTTAAGCTTTTCTAAGCTCCTCCTACAACATGTCCAAAAACCCGTCTTCTCGGTTCATTTGCATTTCCAAATGTCTATAATGTATATAAATAAAATATATTTTTTCTTAACGAAAGAGTGCCAGTACGTTTTATAGACATCAATTAAAAAATATACTTTTGTTCTATAAAATACTTTTAAATTATAATTAATTAACGATGTTGGATTCAGCCATCAGCCCACACGTGTCATATTGAGGTGTTCACTTAATAATGCAAATAGAAATTACTGCATAATATATTATTTTATTTACGACCACCGTTTTGGTCAATTATATATGTATAAATTTAACTTAGCTCAGACAGAGATCGCGTTTGCCTATAAAATGAACACATGTTACCACAATTTAAAAGAATATGTATATGTCTTTGTAATAATACTAATTGTTGTTGCGTCTGTTAGCGATTGTCACTTATGACAGACATCACATTTTATATATTCGCAAAATACTATATTTGTTTTGTAGAAATCATTCATACCGACTCGTTTAGTATTTGTCCAGTTATTAATAATTTCTAAATTTATCGACCAAAGGTAATATCTACTTTATATTTTATTAATCTTATATATTTTTAAAGGCCAAGAAGTGTCGTGGTCTTACGAAAAGGCTTAACTATAATATCGGTGTTTGGAATCTACCTTTTTTTGTAATTATAATGGTCGATCGACCATTTAGAAGTATCATTATTTTTTATACACTAAGACAAATAAATGTGGTGATATAGATGTAAACTCTAAAGAGTTTATGCAATCGTGCCGCAGGTACTAAAATGTTCCGCATACATAAAGAATATTATATTTCTATTATATAAATTTTCTCTTAATTGTGTATAAAAATCGCAAAGATCGTCAAAAAAAATAATAATTAATACAATAATTTTCAAGATCAGGTCTGAATCTGCATTTGTAAGCGCAACAGTTTTGTACAGTTATTAATGTGCATCTAATAATATAATTATAAGAATAATAAGGATAATAATTTTTTTTTTATACAGTTACTCTAATTACAAAAGTAGACCCTCTTTAAAGGTCCTTATTCATTTCCTACCTTACAAAAGAAAATACAAGTGTCCCTGCCCTATATTTTTATATTTCTTTGTAATGTTGTTAAAACAGTGTATACGGAGCAATGAAACAACGTCAAAAAATTTATTATTGTATACACGAACCCTCATGGCAAAAGTGTTGAATGATATGAAATTATTATTACTCATTGAATCTTATTATTTACTTTGATAAATGTTATACTTAATCCTTAAATCTTAATAACATATTTTTTGCGTCTATTCCATTTATTATAAAAGAGAAAACTAATCCGAATACCATTTGTTAGTGCCTGCCATAAAAGGCATAGCAACCTACTCACCTACCACTTATTTTATACACATGCGACCACAATATGTTGCCGTTCTAGACGGTACTCATGTAATCAAGCTATACATCTAATTCTTGCTAAAAATCACTCGTTTTCGCCGTGTTTTCGCCGTACAGACGCTTTTAAGTTTCCAACCCATACTCACGTCCAATAAAAATCTGTTAATTTTACATGCATCGAGTTTTCTTTGAACTCATAGAATACACCATTATTATAAATATTATTTTTATTGTTGTCCTTTGAATCAATCATCTTATATCACATTTTTACAGAAATATTATAAAATTTCGAGACCCGAGTCAAGCCCGCCTGGCTTGATAGTTCTACAGTCAAGCGAAGGCAATTAATTCTAGGCGGCAAGCGAGCCAGTGAGAAGGAAACAGATAATCAATAATAATAATACTTTTAATTGTATGCTAAAACAAGAATGCGTGCAATAAAAATACAATGACAGAAGTGGACTCTTGCGTCAGACGCTTTTCATGTCGAAACATTATACGAATTTAAGTAGAAAAGGGACCTATAGGTGAAAAAAATGAAATTAGTATAAATTCATTTAGTGTCATTATATAGTCTGTTGGTACGCGTCGACCCTCCTACTAAAATGGATTACATCAAACCACTTACAATATTATATTGTAGGGCCGGATTTTAATCCCACATACCAATCTAAAACAGATATAAAAACATAACTTCGCAAATCCGTCGAGTAATATAGTAAAAATTAATACATATAATGAAATTTACTATACCTTCATATGTTTGTTAAAATAATTTAAATTGATAAATAATTATTGTAACATCCAAAAAAAGAATTTTTAAGATGCAGTTTATTTAAAAAAAAATTCTAATCCCGACCTTCATCGAAGTAAACATGCTATATTAGTATCGCAATTCGTAGTAAACAATAACTTAACAATAAATAAATTGCACAAAAATAAAAGAGAACAGCAGAGAAGGACTTTAACGAGCTAATAATTAAATTGTTTGTTATGTCAACATAACATTTGTTGACTGGACCGAAGAATAAAAATAGTCTATGACAAAGAGAAACGTCAAAAAATATTACAAAGGCTAAGCCAGACAAGAGCGAAATTCGTTTTGAGCTTGACCAGTTTTTTAACTTGAAGTTGTCCGTACAATTTTAAATTCTTTACCAGATGTCACTACTAAATATGCAGCACCCAGTGCCGGTTTTATTTATCATATCTGCAGCACTGTTCGTACATTCTCATTGAATATTCATTGGACTTTACGGAAAAATTGCCGATCAAGTATTTTATATTTTTAATATTAAGAAATGTAATTCGAAATATGAGATCAGTGTTTTTTAGTATTCTGTAATGAAAACGAATAAAAGTAAAGCGACGGCCTGTAAATTTCTTATTGCTGGGCTAAGATCCGCACATGCGGATACACATTTTGCAGATTTTAATTCGAGATGTGGAGGTTTTTCACCATCGAGTACGATCTAGGACATGAAAGTTAAATTTTACTGAGAACAATCGGATAATTCGTGCTCTGTTTCCTAGTAAAATTAAAACGTATTCTTGTTCCTCCACTTGTGGGTTTGACTTTCTTGCTTGAGGCATTTTATATCGTAGGCGGCATTTAAAGACTAACTTTGTTTGCTCTTAGTATATTCTTCCGAAGTATATTTTGTTTTTGCTTTTGTAGCATGACATTTTGTTTGATATTAGATATTGTACTCATATCTTAAAAATACTTGTGCAGAAGACTGCTCCTTTCGTCGCATTAAATTACAGTTACTTTGCTAGTATTACATTAATTGAAGACATACATAATAATTAATTATTTGCAAATTAAAGCCGCGGTTACTAATAATAACTGGTAATAATTACTAGACGGCACTGGATGTCAACTGGTTATTAACTTTATAAAATAATAAGACACTATACGAACATCAAAGCGGAACAATTTTTTAATTAATACTTAGGTACATTTATACGTACCATTTGCTATTATATATCGAATTCACATTATTTAAAGCATTTATAAATTTCAATTGATATCTTTTTTTAGTCAGAGACATATATTGACACAATCCGAATGGTATGGTGGTAAGCTATATGAAAAATTAAAGCGCCTTGACTTGATCAGAAACGATGACGTCTATGTATGTCAGGTAAACTATGTTTTTATATAATTGGAGGTCAAAACTTGGATGTATATCATAAAAAAAACACATCTAAATTTTCATCCACGGCCTTCATTAGCGATGTTTTATTTTTAGCTGATTATCGGAATTATGATTTGACGAGGATTATTTCGTATTGGTAGCATTGATTTGAGATTGGAAAATCGGTTCTCTTTGGTCATAATTGCTACTATGTAGCAATTACAGTTTTATCAAAGTCTATTTTAAACAATTTTGACCAATTCTCTATAATATAGGAAATAACGCTCTGCTCATAAAATATTCTTCAATAAACTACTTTAACGTATTGAACATTATTTAACTTGCGGTATGCAATCTGATCGTTTATATCTAAGTAGCACTATGTAAGCGAAGCTAAAGAATTTCAATGTAAGGAAAATTCCTAACGAATTGAGGTCAATAAACTCAGATTTTATGACGTGAGATTACAGATCTTAATTTTATTAATCGAATTTCTAAGTTTTATTCGTTTCACTATGATATAAATAAAATCAAACAGCAATACTTAGCATTATTGTGTTACCATTTAAAAATTACGTAGGCCTGTGTAACTACAATTTTTGTGGGCGATCGACACCTCTTAAAAATATGTATAAAACAATAACAAAACTAAGCGATCTATATCCATATTAATAAAGCAACCCCTACGCTTTTTGACGTTTTCACACATATCATGTAACATATTCAAAATTAGATACAGATCGAAACTGCAAGGCAAACAAAAACATTTACTAAAATAATAAAAATAAATAGTACATGTATTGTTTATTTTGTTAAGAGTTAAGATTAATACTGTGTGATGAAAAAATTGAACTCAGGTTAATGTTTATTAAAAAAAAAAACATTATTTTGACTTATTACTGTTAGGCTAATAACTCCTCCAGTGTTTATAATTCGGAGTTTAACAATATATCTCAAAATTGCCGGTAATATAATTATATATTACGCATATTTGCTCAAAATGTTCATTTTTCTATTGTATAACATGAGATATATTAGAAGCACGGCCACGTGAATCCCTCAGTAAAGCAAAACTTAGCAAAGTGTTCATTTTAAAATTTGTAATCATTTTATATTATGCCTTTGTGTACGCATTATGTGAATAGATATTATAACAAAATGCCAAGTTTGGGTGACAACTTCAATCCTATTATAAACTTGAGATGTTTTAATGTTTATTTTTGGAATACAGCTCCCAGGTGACTACTTAGAAACTTTACTTCAATATTTAACATCTACGAGGTATTCTTGCGGAATAATAAAATCCTTCAAGTATGTTTTCATTTAAAACTAGATTATAGTATATTTAAATTAGGTATATGAGATATTCTAACCTCCATTGATTATTTATTATTAAGGCCAAGTGTAACTAAATTATTATTATTTGTGTGAAAAATCCTTTGGATCTGTAAATATATGTAATATTTATCACTCGGTGACATGTGTTAAAAGTTACATGATACTGCACTTTGTACTCGCTTAAATACTTTTAGGAGTGCGGTGAAATGTTGAAAGTCGCACATTTTAATAAAACCAAGTGCTCTTTTACTCAATTCTATTTAAAAAAAGGAAAGAAAAAAACAGTTCATAGTGTTAAATGAATACGCATATTCGTATCTAAAGAACATTATATTAATCTGTATTAATGTTATTAAGATAAAAGCTTTGCTCTCCTTTCTCCGAATTCACTTAAAACTATTAATTCGAGTGACATGCTATTGTTATCACAACAAAATGAGATAACATTGACAATGTAGATGAAATAAGCGTCGATCTTGGTGTCTCTCTTGTAAAAACCTACAGTAGTTTTCTAGTTTTATAATACAGTCGGATGTAGTTGGCAATTGGGCCATTTGACGGTAAGTGGTCATCATCGCCTATAGAAATTGGCGTCGTGATAAATATTAACCATTCTTTACATCACCAATGTCCGTGGGAGCTAAAATTGTGACTATACATTGCATCACTCACCTTTCAAACTGGAATACATCAATATCTTCTTACGTACCTGTTGGAACCAGGTACCATTTGTATTTTTAAAATTAAATTAATTTAGTATTAAAATATGTTTTGGCGATATACATTTAATGATTAATAACTCATTTCGGTTCTACGTCATCGGTTTTACTAATAAAAGATGCATTCCTAGAGCAAAGTGCCACACTGATCTCTCTTTCTCTCAATAATTTGACATTCGAAAGAAGAAGACAAAACATCGTGTATACCTATAACAACTTTTATTTCTGGTATAGTGAGAGGGTATGAATGAAGTAATTGAATTAGTTGGAGGCATTAACAGAATTCTTTGAACGGTAAGATAAAAACTATGACATCGTAGATGCTATAAGGATTCCGACTTACAATACACAGTATGCTTATTGCAAGTTAAGTAAGGTTGCACATAGGTAATGTAATAATATTAAGCTTATTACAGTAAGCCAGATAAATATACCCGAAGGTTGCTTTGCTCGGTTAAAGCCGAACCTTTTTCCTTGAGTGAAGATGCGTTCTTTCGGAAGAAAATTCTCGAGCAATGGGAATGGCGCTTATAAAATCGTGAACTCGAAAAACGCAAATGGAAATAAATACATTTTACTCACATTAAAATTATTGTACTAAGAAAATTAAAGAAAAATGTATTTTTAAAAGTAAAAAAAAAAAAAAACTAAAATATAAAATGAATTATTTTATTCTAATATAGTACCTGCAAACAAGTTTCATTACGGAATTGAAAACATTTGGTAGTGTCAGTACGTATAAGGAAAATTTATATTAGTGGAGTCATATATTTGAATGAAAAAGCTTACACTATTCCAGCGAGTACAAACGGCCAGTCCCAATATTAATTCAAATTGTAATAGCATAAGATTGCCCAATCCACGTGGCATTAATAACGTAACTTATAGCCAAAATATGCTGGTTCAACGGCGAAGGAAAACGTGAGAAAACTTGCACGTGTCGAATGAAAATCTACCTAACTGGAATCCAACCCGCATTGGAACATAGTGATCGAATAATAAACCTTTGACTCAAGAGGACTGGAAGACAGAAATGGGACATTTACTACGTTACATTTTTTGTGTTTCAATAATGAATTCTGACTTTTATTCATAATGTAATTTATATGATACACCATTTTTATTAAATTTATATGATTAAGGAATTATAATAATAAAAAAAAATATTCTTTTAAAATCTGAACTTTTGAATATTACCCGAATAACATTCTACCGTAATGATCTCTCCAACTCTCTATCCAGTAGATAGAGAGTTGGCGTAGTCAATGACCTTAGAAAAACGATCCTATATTTGACAGGGCTTCGAACATGCAAGGAAAAATAAAAGCCTGTAAGACGACATACCGAAGCTGTGTCTGGTCATAAAATAATTACCCCGACGTTAAAATACTGTGGAGTCAAGTATAATTCAAATAAAAAAGTTATTTTTTTCATTGTTAGTGCTGAAGTAGTTGCGTAGAACAGATTTAAAGACTTGTATCTTTAACCAGTATAATATACCTAGTTATTTAAATAAAAATCTGCATGAACTGGGAGCATTCATCCGTCATACAGAATTTATATCGAAAGATATTTTACGTTTGCATTTCCAACGCATCCACAGAGCATGAAACATAACTCAATGAGCACCTGTTACTACGTGAGAAATCTATGACGCAATGCGACCTCACGCTTCAATGGATTGGTGACATGCGCGATGATTAATGATATCTGGAAGTGTGAAATGTTTGCTAAGCCTCGTTGTTAATCGTATGTTATTATACTTATATATCGCTGTCTTATAATGATGATGTACTCCTGAGAGATTTTCAACAGACTAGCGAACTGCGCAGGGCATATTGCAGTGCACAGGCGTGTGCGCAAACACTGATAATTGACTGATTGGTTACGATACGATCCCGATTATATTCCGATCCAACTTTGACTGAACTGGATCGTTGCGTTTGTTAAATAGGAAAACGATTGAACGCAACGACAAACTGTCGATTTGTTGTAACACTTGTCTCCGCAATTACGGGGCATAGAAGGTATGAGATATGCGTTGGGCATATTATTGGTTGTGTGCAATCGAGCAAAGTCAATGACGTAAGGAGACGTTAAAGGATAGGGGGTTAGTTTTATCATGATGTTCCAATACAGGTTAGTTGATGTAAATGACGTGAAGAATTTCAGTTGACACATATTTTTTTTCAATACTATAACCGAGACGGTTTTAATAAACGCATATTATTATTAATCATATAAAAACTTACTGGAACTGAATATCTGGTTATTCAAATCTGCAATCCAAAACTGCTCCTGAGAAATTCTTGACAGAAATCCCGCTTAATTTTTAAATAGTATTTACTTTAATAGGTTTTTGTAATAGGTATAAAGAAAAATATATTCATAAATACTTTAATTCAACCTGTGTCTCATGGCAACATATTTCTATGCCCAATGTAGGAAGAAAGAAATGTAAGTAGCACTCGTTAGTCTTTCGTTTTCTTTATTTCATAAATCTTCTAGTACTGTAGGAATAAACTAATTTAGGATCAGTATTTTAATGTATGTTTCATCAATGAAATTAATATTTTATCTTTTAAGTTCGATCAAATTTTTATTTCTTACTTTCTTATGTATTTTGAATTAACCCAAAATCATTGGTCTAATATTATTTCTTTGGATTAAAAAAATAAATGCAAAAGAATATACTGCTTGAGTTAATTAAGATGAATAAACTTTTTAAAACTACTCGTATGCATATGTATCAAGGGAGTAATCATTCTATCTTTCCATAAAAAAACCATTTCGACAAGATCTCATATCGTAATGGAATTAATGAGCATGTGTCTAAATTAGTGATGTCTTTTAATGCGATACCTACATTCGAGCCTTTTATAACATGCTTACCGTATGGATTTACCGTATTACTTTTAGTACACAACTACTATATTATGAAATAGTAAATTTTTAAATTATAATTTAATTGAATTAAAGTGGTTTTAGTTTATTACCTAGTTGCATTTTTTAAAGTCCATTTCTATATTAACCGGTTTATTCCTTATAAATAAAAATGTTTGTTTGCTTGCATTCCTAAATTTGAGTGTGATGTAAGTATGTGTATACTCTGACCGCGGGAATTCATGGCGTCAAAAAGACATGATGTGTTGGTCTTTCATTCTAAGCGTTGTATGTATTTTTATTAACTAATTCTAACCGTACGAAGCCAGAACGAATAGTTCCTTGAAAAATAAATTTAAGCTTGTCTTAGTGTCAGAGGCGTTTCAATCAAACATTGCGTATATAAATGTACGTGTGTGTGTACGGAAAAAGTGAAACTTAATAATGAATTTAAAAAAATGTTATTAATTTTTGTTTGTCAACGATGATGTCGTGATGCATTTTTGTTTCATCGATTTTAAAATTTACCAAACTCTTAATTTTACTCTCGATTAAGTTTCATTAATTTCAGATATTATATAACTAAAATATTTTTCATTAAAATCCCCAAGCGTCTATTTTTATGATTCGTACATACTCGTAATATTTGTCCTTTAAAAAAAGCACATCGCTTCTGTTCCACTGAATACATAGCTGAGTTGCCGTTTTCTGTGACTTTTGAGATAAGGAATTTAACCCGTGTTAACAAACAGCATAGGATTGAAAATACACTGTCGTTTAATTTACGGGCGTGCTCACCTATCTTCACGTTTACACAAAGTTAAATTTACGCGAATTTCGGCTCAGCGACTTGTACAATATGAAAATAATTATTCAGTTGAGCCACGTGTGAATGTTAAATTAGGCCGTGGGGCCGTGAAGAGAAAATTCCTGAAAAATTTACATTTTCACCCGTAAACGTACGTTTAGGAAGTTATTTTCTTGTATGACTTTGTAATTTCCACGTGATTGCTAGAACGCTTTTAATTTTAATTTTGTGTATTCCGGTTGGTTTTTTTTATCTTTAGAAAGGCCGACAAGGAAATGGATCAAATGTAGTCCCTATCACCTATGGACAATGGCACCATCATTTTATTGACAACTAAGGCTACATAACAATTTCAAATATTATGTTAAAGATCTCTCGTCTCTGTATTGCATTGGCAGACACACACAGGCCCAGAGTATTGGTTTTTGTAAAATAAGTCTGTGTGTTGTATTAATAATTATTTATTTATTACAGTAAAATTGTACGTGTTCGAGTAAATTCATGTTAATCGTGTTCAAATGAAAGGGAAATCTAATTTGAAAACGATATATTATTCTCTTTTGAAGTGACTCACCTTGATTTTCAGTAAGGTGGAAAAGAGTTTTTGCATTATTTATAATAATGGTTCGACCTTCATAACATGTGTGAAGTTCTGAATAAAATCAATATAACATTGCTGTACTTAAATTCTAAGTAATGTGATAAATTTCATGTTTTTTATCATAAAATATGTACATGATTATATTATATTTTAAATACCCATTATTTCTATAAGGAAAATCTCTTATATAGAGGCAGTGAAACAAGTATACGTCAAACGTAGATTTGTGTCAAATATCTATATATTAATACGTCAAGCAATAACTTTGTACTCATATTTTACTAAAATGACGCGGATTTGTATGTAATTTGGCACTATTAAAGTTTATGTAAAGAAGGAGTGCAGAGAGCTAATATTTTTTACAAAATATTCATGAGAAATACATTAAAATAATAAAAAGAAATATTACACACACTACGATACGATTAACACATACACGTTTATTAACATAATATTTAGTATGAAACATTCATAGTTTACATTCATTCTGCCAATGACAACACACGTCATGTCAAAGATGACAATCAATGACAGCTTTTTTTACATTTGATTTTTTATTGTAGTAGTGACAAGGTATAGTCTAGTTGAGCCTCATTTTTCCTAAGCATCTAGTATATATAATATATATTTCGAATCAAAGCATCTTATATTTTAATAGCAATGAATAACGGTAGAATTTCAACCAATGGGCGACCACTAGTATAAATTATGTTTTGAAATATCATTTAAAATAAACTTATATAATATAACGAATATATTTAACTATGCAGATAGTACGTTAAAAAACCAGTAGTTGAATTTTTTCATTTAAAAAATAGTATTATTTCATCCAAATTATATAACTAAACGATATAAATCAACAATTTCAGAGGTGCGTTTGGGCGGGCGTGTTATATTAGGAGCAGTATAATTCTCAGTGGGGGAACCTCAGAACTAAGTTACTTATTACTTTGAGTACTTGCATAATAATTCTAGTTATGTTTATAATAGGACATTTCTCTCTTCACCTACGAAGTGTATAATGGACTAATTAGGACAAGTATTTCAGGCACGTATTTAAAAGCGTCTTATTATTGGCGTAAATTATGAACTAATTTATTTCAGAAAAACTTTTAATATTTAAATTGTCTATTTTTTAGCTTTATGATTAATTAGACTCGCAAATATCTAAAATAATTTTTGATGTGAAACATTTGTATCGCGTCATTGGTATGACCAAATCCTTGACGGAAAACAGCATGACGCTCTTGCATGATACAGGGCCAGATAAGGACATGCATAATATAATAGATGCATCTTAGACATCAATAGATTTACTAATGATTTATATGATATATTTATTGAAATATTATGATATTATGATATTAAAATATGTATGAATTTCAGTTTTAAGCCAAGGTGGACTTAAAGGTATGTTCTTGATAAATATTGGGACCTTTTTTATCAAAGCCTCTTATTATATTTATTTATTGTAAGAACATATAACATTATTATAATTTTGATACACAAATTCATAACTCAAGCTATGATTGTAGTCTGTATCTGTAAAACAAATGAAAAATTAACAATCGCCTTCAAAATATAATTTTATATAATTATCATTTATTTTTTTATTTAATGTCTTAATCTATGTTTGCAATTAGTTTCAAAATAATCATATTATTTTATTTTAGGTCAGTGTGTTTTTTGTTTCGTACTTTTTCTTTATGACTTTAAACTTCTTCTTTGATGACAAAAGCGGCTGAAACCGCTTAGCTCGTCTTAAATTTAATCCATTGTACTATCGGAGCATTTTTATTGGACCAGCCTCGCAATAGACCAGTTTTAATCATTTTAATTCGCGAAAAAACCGCAATTGTATGCATAATATTTAAAAATGTATTTATAGAACTTTGTAAAAGAGCTCTATAAATAGCTGTGACGCATTGAGAATTCAAGGTTATTATAATTGAAATATTTCTTGTTCTTCCGTTGATCAAAATTAATTGATTTAACAGAACTAACGATATGATCTCTTTTTTTTTAATTTATGAAAAAAGAACGGCTCAATAATATTTTTAGTAGTCTCTTGATATAAAAGTAATAATGTCACTTAACAAGTAATATCAAACATATTCTAAAAAAATATATAATATAATAATCAATCAGTACATATTATAGGATAATCTCAGTAAGGTACGTTAGGAGTTAGGTACGTCTATTTCTAACTTAAGAAGCAAATTGCAGCATACAGTTTCATAACTAATTATATATATATTTTTTTAGATGGCAAACGAGCAGGAGGCTCACCTGATAGAAAATGACTACCAGCGCCCATGGACATCTGCTACTCCGGGGTCTTGCAGGTGCGTTGCCGGCCTTTAAGGAAGGAGTACGCTCTTTACTTGAAGGTTCCCAAGTCGTATCGGTGAAAGCTGGTTCCACAGAGTGGTTGTGTGAGGCAGAAAATGTCTTCAGAATCGCGCTGTTGTGGATTTTCGGACATCTAGATGGTGCGGGTGAAACTTAGAATTTTAACGAGATGTCCGAAGGTGAAATTCAGCAGCCGGGATTAATCCAAACAATTCCTCGGAACATTCCCCGTTAAAAATTCGGTAGAAGATGCAGAGTTATCCAACATCTCTACGCAAAGCCAAAGGATCAAGCAGATCGGAAAAGGGCTTCAAACGGTCAAATGGAAGGACCTGGTACTGGGGAGCACCCACCCAGAGGTGAGAGCAGTACTCCATGTGAGGCCGAATTTGCACCTTGTAAAGTTTGTACTGTCTTATCTTGCTGAGTACGCCGAGCTTTTTTGATGCCAATTTGGCTTTGCCATCCAATTGACCGCGGAACTGAACAAGGCTTGAAACATCGACGCCAAGTATTCCGATACTAGCTGTGGCGGCTATATATAATTAGAGGAATTGGAAAATGAAATATAAAACAAAAACGCAAAAAATTTTGTAGTCACACATAACCAAGTTCATCAGTCTGTCTCCATGGCATAACTTCACAATTTCGAGATCATTGTCATGTCGAGATCTCAATTAAAATGAAGTATGTTTTTGGGTACACTTTCTCCCCTTTTATTATGAGGGGCGAGTGTTAATTATTCGTAACCCTCATAATTAACGGTCTTTTATTAAAACTTTCCGAACTTATCATAAATGTATAATTTTAAGTATTTGTATAAACGCATATATTTATATTAGGTGAATATAGTGATTTTAGTAGTACCGAAAATTCACTTGTAATTACTACTATAAATTTCTTTACATATGCAAATGTATATTCGGAATATGTCATATTTTTAGAAAAAAATAATAAAGAGATATCATATTGCTATTTACATGAGTATTTATAATAGAATATGACCAAGAGCGGATATGATACCTTGGTTGCTTTTTGAAGATTGCTGCCCTCAACGAAATCACGAAAAGACACTTTAAATTCACCGCAGAACACGAACGTGAAATGTCAGAATTGTATATGCGACATTTACTATAATAATAATAATATTGATGGGATAAACGTATCAATATGGCGTATCACCGTAAGTCGGTTGTCAATATTTCACGAGTGAGATACGAAATAAATCGCAGTGCTGTTACTTAGTTAAAAATTGAAATACCTGCAATTCTTTTGTATGTGATTGAATTTCTAAATATAAAATTCGTATAGTAGTAGAAAGTGTTGGTATAATTAAAAGTATTTCGTAAACCTGAAGTCGTTTACTGTTTTTTAAATAAACCAACGTGACAACACAGCTCTAACAAGTACGGAACTATTTCCTTGTTTGCACCGCGACGGTAAGGCCATTGGTTTAAACTTTTAGTTTCACACTTTTATGTGTACGTTTTACTTTATACCGTAAAATGTGTTTATAGCCTTACTTTAATTAGTATTCTTTCTTTTTTTAATTTTACGTAACAATTAATTATAAGATATTAATCATAAAATCTGCATTTATTATCTATCTAATGATATTTGGTAAGAATTTGTCTGTATTTAGGAGTGTTTTAATATATTTTTTACGTTATATTGAAACAGTAAGTCGCTTTTTCAGTATGATAATATGGACTAATATACTATTTATGTCGCAATACAAAAATCAACCATATAATTATATATCAAGTTGTGACGTTTTAGTTAGTAACAACTATCATTAACGTGGCATATGATATATTAAAAGTATATATATTTAACTTACATTAAAATTACTTACATTAAGGCTTTTAGTATATACATATCAAATTTTAAAATATATTCTACAAAAATCACGACGGCTTGAAAGAGTGGCAAAAAGCATAATTCCTCGTGGATTCTAAATTTTCAGATCTCTTAGTCGAAAAATTTACCGGCTGTTCTATCCCAGCTATTATATTTTAAATAAAGGTTTAAGCAATATTACTCCAAGGTACAAACTAAATAACTTATTAATAGGATTACCAAAATCGAAAGAGTAACAAAAGTTACGCGTTATATCATTAAATTTTCGAAATCCGCAAGCAACTTTAAAGTTGCGTTTTCCGAAGAAAATAAACTTAAGCCAAATTTTATCCAAGATACGTGCCATAACATGTAACGTTTATTCTTTAAGGCAAATCTGAGATCGCTTGGGATTTACCGAGTTCTTCTTACACGTGTTTGGTTCAAAACTGCTCGTTTATTATGTATGTATGCATTCGAGGATACAAAATGTATGTAGACTTTGTAGGTACAAATAATTTAACTTGCATATGTCATGATTTTTATACGGCCTGTTACCTCATCATAATTGAATATATGATTTAGGAACGCAGAGAGGACAAACACACAAACATACATTTTTATTTAAATAGATAATAATGACCATTATATATCTATAAATATTAAATTTATTTAAACGTATTTTGAGGGTGTACATTTGTAATTGTTACTTTATTTAAATATCATATAAGCCGAAGTGAGCATGTCGTTTAGCAAAGGGCTTATGTTCAAGTTGGTATTGTGTAAATGAGATACAAATGTAACTGTGTCAAGGCTAATGACAACATTAGGTACAGTTAGCAATAAATATAAGTGTTTTTAGGGTAAATTATCCCTTATATTTTATTTAAAGGATATGTAGAATGTTATTTCTTGAGTTAAAAGTACAATCAGTAGCATATACATAATTATATAAATAAATCATTACCTTGTTATTTGTTAAATAATATTGCCCAAATTTAATTTATAAATTTCATCATAGTTTATGAAAACATACATGTGATATATCATGCCTATATAACTGTATTGTCTTTCGTTGGAGCTATCCGAAAATAAAACATATTAATACTTTTATTGTCTTTAGAAGTATTGTATACTAATTGTATAAATACAAGATCTACTATAGACTCTAATTGCACGGGGTTTTAATGGGTCATCTAGTCACCAGTATTATTCATCTGTTAAATAACACGATCTCTAAATATATCGGTTAGTTACTTAGTTTCCTAAGTTTCTTATTTTTTACAGTCTATGCATCGTGACCACAGACTTACACAGTCATCTTGCAAAGACCTAGCTCTTGGTGTGAACGTTATTTTAACTCTGTATTAAAGTCGTTTCAGAAATTTCCTCTTACTAATTTCGTATTCTCTATCCTTTTCGTCACTCTATATCTCTATCTCTTTCTCAGTGGAAGGCATTTCCCTTTCACATTATCTTCGTGACCCCAAATTCCGATCCATATATGACAAGAGGTTGACGTTAAACTCCATAGTTTCAGCTAGGGTTAGATCACGCATTTAATCCTTGTGCCACTTCGCCTTCCAGATTAATTTCAAATAATAAAACAATTGTTGCGTAAAATATATTCCTAAGCTATAAAAATATTTTTGCAGATTTAAAATTAACTTTAATTTGAAACAATTGCAAATAGCTGTTGCAATATAGCACTTAATTGTTCCTTTGGAAACGTAGGCTCAGTTTGTTGAATAATTTTAGCAGCCACTTGTAAACAAAAGAACTAGCCTCTGTAATAACGGCTCTTTATACTTAAGCTGTATTTTTGAGTGCTCTTAATATAAATAGCAATTGCTAGTGCTCTTAATATAAGTTTCAAATTATAATAAAGTTGTGCATTTTAATTATTTGCTTGTATTTTATTTATGTTCCGCTTTCATATATCTTAGGAAGTTTAATAGATTATATGTGTATACTCATGTATAAATAATTCTTGAATTTAATTAAAATAATTAAATTATAAATCAAATTGCTAATGTTTTTTTTATTATTATAAGGTAACAATGAACTCAAATTCTAGAACATTCGGTATGTAGAAAAGAGGATAACCGACAATTTTCTTTTCTTTCCGAATTAAGTTATAATATATTTGCAACCCGCCCGGCTTCGCACGGGTGCAATACTGATACTAAATATACTACAGAATGCTTTTACATACAACGTTCACACCTTTTTTGTCTTTAGACAATACAAACCGCTATGTCCCTGCATTTTAAATCTGTAATATCTTCGAAAATATTCATTTAAATTACATGCTGTAAAGGACTATATTAATCTATATTAAATGCACAATGTATTTACTTATTTAATGGGTTAATGCTGTATTGCTTAAAATCGCTTCGTAATTAAGCTATTATTTCTCGTAAAAAGTAAAAGATAAAAAAATGGTTGTTGTGGGTTATCCCTAAGAGATGGATACCATCCAGACTTTTTAAGGTGTACACTATTGTCGTACATTATTTTGATCTATCTTGTAGGGTTTAGCCTATGTTGGCAATTTAAGCGCAAACATTTTTTTTTTATTTACAACATTTCATTAGAAACCTTTAAAATGATCAGTGTAATCAATCCGTTCCGTAGTTTTAAAGATCTAAGCATGGACAGACACACAGCGGGAAGCGACGTTGTTTTATACTATGGTAGTGAAGATTTTGTTTTTTTCTACAAATAACTCAGTCAAAATATCATCCGTCTCTTTTCAAAAGCGTCACTAAGGTACGTTTTGGAAATTAGATTCGTCATTCATCTCTTATTAAACGAGGCGATCAAAGTAAAGTGGAAGTTAAATTATTCAGTACAGCTGTTCAGCTGAGAATAGAAAACTGGTCCTTAAAATATTTCAATTCGCTTTTCCAGATATACATTTCAAAGAGAACGTTTTTTTTTATTATAAGGTCTGAAAGACACTAGATTTATATACATAATATTTGGAAAAATGTATGAGAAATGGTGAATTTATAGCTATTTAGAAAGAAACGACTGCACGTGTTTTAACTCTCACGTAAGTAAAATCAACTCGTGCCGTAACAAAATAAACCTAAGGTAATCTCATTAAATAGTTTACCTGATTTTAATTTACTAGCTCTCGTGCAAGTTTAAATTTTTTTCTAATGAACAATTTTTAATAGCGTTATTTAGGCGAATCGATTTTATCTAATGGATACTCTTAGAAAACTACATTATTTAGTTCAAGCGAATCAACTTAGTTTCAATAATGTACACGGGGTAAAATAAATATGTCGCTTATTTTAAAAATAATACAAAACTTTTCAAACTTCTGTATAAATACTACTGTTATCATTTCTAAATATAGGTCCAGAATATCAATTTTTTTACCATCGTTCTATACGAATATGTAGAACACGGCCCTTTTAATAGTGCTTAATTTTGTATGATGGAAACGTGAACTTTTATAAGTCGTAACGTTAAACGACCATATTCAGAATAACCTACTTAATTATAACTGTGTAGAAACATAACTTTTTTGTTATGTTTCTACACTAAAAAATGACCATATAAAATATATATATAGTTTTTATATCGTTTTATGTCTTGCAAAATCACTTCGACTAGATCAATATCATATTTTATATACATTTACTTCACTTGTACTCTTTATACTTTATTGTACACCAAAAAGAAAAATAAAAACAGATACAGTCTAAAAAATGCTACTTCTTGTAGCATACGATTTTGGCGACCTTAGTGCTGCAATAATAAATAAAATAACTTTAATTTATAACTAAAACTAATCAATACATTTAAATATAAAATACACGTATTATATGTCAATAAATAAATTATATTATCAATACATCTAACCTAACCTAACCTATATCAAAAGAAATTACTCTATTTACTATTCACATTATGTTATCACTCGTATAGAGGGAAGGTTTAAAATAGCCAGCTGGCTGAGTAATTACAAGTACATTATGAATAGCGTACACAGACACCATATAAGTTACGAGGCATATATATTTCAGGTAATACTTGTTACGGAGGGTTAAAGCCTTCAAGAGGAAATTGCTGAACAAGTTAATTTAGTTAAGGTAAGGCTCATACATAATATATATCGATGGAGTGGGTAAAGGGGTGCACTGTTATATACCTGATATTTTTCGTTACCATCAACGCCCTATTACCACCCACCTAACAGCCAACGCTAAAAAAATCTAGTCACGTAATTCGCGTATTAAAATGTTTATGTTCGTGAATGGTACAATGAAAAGGCAACATAAACTTAGAATATAGTAACGTTAGCAAAATACAACAATTGTTATTTATTTTATGTAATGCGATACTTTTTATGAGTTTGAATGATTTTTACATTTTATGTAGATATTGTTAAACCCCAATGCAAAAACGTTTTGTTTTTGCATTGGGGTTTAAGTTTTTACTATATTAAGTTTAATGTGTGTACATGTATGTCTGTGGCATCGTAGGTCCTAAATGGTGCCAATTCTGATTTAGTTTTTTTTTTGTATGAAAGTTGAATTGATCGAGAATGTTCCGATAAAAGATAATCTGTACAGCTGTTAGAGATAATCTTCTTGATCCTAGTTGTTGAAGAGATGTGAGTTATTTTTACTGGTGTGACTGATTCGAAATATTAGTATTCTGTGAGAAAAGGGAGAGGAGGCCTTTATCCCAGCAGTGGGACATTTACGGGCTGCTAATGTAATGTAACATGGTAACTAGAACTCAGGCTGCATTATTTAAAATCAGCAGAATGAACATTTTCTTAACAATTTACTTACTTGGAAAGGTTTCAATGGTTAAATTCCTAATTATGTCATTTTTATCATAATTGAATTGTTTTTATTTTGTTTGTTACATTTCTTATTGCATTATTTACTTATTCCTATGAATATAAATACTTTTCATTTGCGTGTCAACATATTCGTATTTCAATGTGACATTTAATTTAAATAAATTGAGGCATAAGTACTTTATCCAATTTTACTTTACTGAAATGTAAATTCAAATTTATATATATTTTTTGTGACGAATGTTTAAAAGTCGAGGCCTGCAGCATTTTCAATATAAATCTCGTAAGGTTTAAGTGAATGATTAAAAGTTTATAAGTACTTGAATAGGTATTGATTTATATATATATATATATATATATATATATATACAACTTTATTATTAGATTTTTTATAGCATCGGTAGGCGGACTGATATAAATGATCCATCTGATTGGAAGTGGTCAGCACTGTCCATAGACATTAGCGTCGTAATGTGGGCATTAACGGCTATGTAACGATTCCTTACATCGCCAAATCGCCAGCAACACTGGGAACTGTGATGTTATGTTCCTCGTGCCTGTAGTTTGGTTTGAGGGTGACTGTGAGCCCATTGGCTCAAACTGGAACATGAAGATCCTCAGTATTGTTGCTTGGCGGTATTCACTTGGTGGTAGGATTAAATAAGCCCATCTAAGTAGGTACCACCCAATCATCTTAAATATAGGATTCGTAATTTCTATAAACTAAAATATGAGTACATGTTACTAAGTCTTCTTTAAGTACTAACTCTAGTCGAAAATTGATTACGTACGATAGTATCCGCATAAAATATTAATATCGAGATGTTTTGTATGCATTGCGCTTCTCCGCGATAGACGAGGGTTGGCCAAAATTAAAGCGATCATTTCCGTTGGCTGTGGAGTTATTACGTGTTACCCTTTATATCAACAAAGCATTATTAGAGTACGTGAGAAAATATTAGTTATATTAAAAACAAAACTTATTCGTACTATTGTATATAGCTTGTGAATTAGCAGTTTACATCGACAGTCAGTTATTCATTTTAATAACTTAAGTAATAGTAGTAGTAACGTACTAGTATATTAGGTAATTATCAAATTAAATGTATAGAAAATTAGTTGTGATCAGCGGCTCCGATCGGGGTTGGTCGTGAGGTTTTAATCATATAAACGTAGCCATTGTCATTCCTTAGGGTTCAAGCTTACCTTATACGATTTTTTTTCATCAAGATTTAATCAAAAGAGTAACCGACTGACAGACAGAGTTACTTTCATATATATGGAATATACTATTCCATAGAATTACGAAAAATTTTCATCAAAAAGATTTATCCAGAGATATCAGTGGCCTTTGGTTTTCCTTATTTTAGCTAAATGATGTGTACTCGTAGTAATGTCTTATTAGTGAGACAAATTTCTGGATCAGACTAATCGCCAGCGCGGCTCGAACATGCCCTAGTCTACTCGGTCACGGGCACCGGCCAAATTGGCACCACTCGCTTGGTTAATTTTATCGATCCATAGCACCCGATTGGCTTGTTATGAAAGTTCATATAGAATAACATTTTATTTATTTTTTTAATGAACCTTGTTTTACAAACCAAGTCTTCCGCTTAATGTAACATTATTTTTGGAATATAACGTTAAAATGTTGCACAGTCTCCTCACAGCATTTCATGGTTGTGAGGAGACTGCAAATAAAAAAATGAACAGGAAGATAAAATAAATTAATACATAAATACATTCGAGCAATGTTGTTTGCATTTTTGTATGTTTGTATTTCTTATTAAATTTGTGTATTTGAGAAAACGTACAAATTTAACGTTTTTTTTTTATGGTAAATCACTGGTTTTCTTACACCTTCGTATTTTATTTCCTTCCTTTGTTTTTGTATCTTATTTATTTTCCTTACTTAAGTAACTTCCTTACTAAAGTCCTTATTTTAGTTTTATAAATTATTATTTTGCAAAAATGTCGAAATCGACCAGAGGTTAGATCACGTGAATCGCAAGATTTGACCACAGAATTTCTTGTGCTCAATTGTAATTCATCAGCAGGAGTGCTCGACATTAAAGGGAAATCTTGATTAAGCTGATGACGGAAGATGCATGTTTAATGTTAAACTTTAAATGTTTAATATTATATTTATATGTTTCCAAAATTACAATAATAAAGAACTTAAGAAGACAATGATCCCATCGGCTAACGCGATACGATGGAAAAAATACAATAATAACTATTATTGTCTCGTAATACATTCTCAAGCCAGACATTCCGAATACTATGTATAGTATAAGTAAATACGCAGTAATGAGTTTGCTATATTGCGTCAAAGAATTAATATGAAACTTCAGGTGTTTAGGTTGAGATAAATAGATGTTCTATAAACAAAAGTAAAACTAATCTAAGCTAAACTAAGAATTTTATTTAATGGAACAGTTAAAAGTAATAAAATCTTTATTAAATAGCTAATTAGGTCAGTTAAAATATGATTTTATTCTAGTTTTGTTTATTTAATGTTTGAAAAGCTGATGCTCTAAATGTTTGCACTGCGAAGCAAAAATGAATTACTATATAGTTAGAAGATAAACTTCTTGTGCGAGGGTGCCTTACAATTGAGTTATTAAGTTTGTAGTATGCTGAGGAAACTTTCATAATATAGTACGTTTTAATACTACTGAGACTGAGTGGATACAAGTGCACAGAATATATTAACTCGACTTGTAAACAGAATTAGTTGCTAAATAGATTTGAAATTCGTATTATTAAATTAAGTTCATTGTAATTAACTGGGTCATATATGTTTGATTAAACAAATGATAAAACAATGCTTTGGTTAGTAAAATAAAACAAGTACTGTGTTATGACAGTTCGTTTTAAAAAATTTGCACACACACAACCATAGATTGCATTTACTTTTTTATAACTTAGCCTCAACTCATAGTTTATCTTGTCTTTGGTATATTTTTTAACATGTGTTCGACATTGTAAGAATATACATATATCAAAGAAATTTCCTGCAAAAATGAAATTACATTTTGGTTGTCTCATATTCAGCTCGAGAAATTCGCGCTTCCTAAAACATTGGAAAGAATAATGATCGTTGTTTGAAATTAATGTTACGTTATATTAGAATATGACGAAGCAATTTTGTGCTATCAAAAACGGTGACCTCGTTGGAAACATCTATTGTCAATGTGCTTACAAATTGCAATATCGGGAAATAGGCCGCATTGCTGTAATATTGGAAACGATCAATTGAATTTCCGCCTCCAAAAAATCCTCAGTCATTCTGATTTTTCAAACTTTTTCACAGTGGTCAGCATAACACCTGCTGCTTGCGTGCACCGTTTATATTACATATTATGTTAATTAGAATGGTTACAAGCTGTACTGACTGCACTGTTAGAATGATATATTTATCTAATATAAAAAGTATAGTATAATTAGGTCATTAAGAATGATATAATTTGTTGGTGAACCTAATTACGAAAAAAAAAAACTATTATTCTGTCCGCATCGCAATTTTTCTTGAAACAAATAAATAGTTTTGAAAAATTCCGATCATTTTCGATAATTGAAAAACCGAGCTAAGTTTCGGTGTATACAAAAATTTATGTATTGCGACGAATAAAGCATCGTATTATATACATATACCTATTAATATGATAGTAAAATCACGTAGAAGAGTTTTTGCAGATGACCCTTAAATTAAAGACATCTAGAGGATTTTATTAAACCTTACTCTGGTTTGGTTAAACATTCACATTTACAGTTATGTATTAAGTTTGATCTTATCATATTATAATTCATCAGATTAATGAATGATGCAAGTATGAAGCTATTTCATTAGGTTTTCTTCTTGTAAATAGGTTTAAAAGAAATATAGTAAAGTAAAATAATGAACAGCATTTTTTATTAATTGAATTTAACAAGCCAGTATTAAAGACAGACAGAAAAAACAGATTACAAAAATTATGATAATTATGAGTTTATGTGTAACATTTAGTGATATTGTAGTGAAACACATATTTCATAGACATAACTTTGAACTACAATAAAATATATAATTTGTTTAGGAGTTTGTTATTCAACATTTTGTCATCTTTATAGTCACGAAGTTATTTTATTACAGATAGGTCTATATTGTCAGATAAAAACTGGCAGCATAAAGTCTATTCATAGTGGCCTGTTTTGACTCTAACGCCAGACAACCAGGCGGCAAAGTGAATCATTTAGGTCGAGACGTTATTGATCCTACATTTTACCTTTTGAATAGGGCGCAAAATGTTGATGATATCCTAACGATTTCCTATTACATTTTGCACTAAGTATCATTGTTGCTTAACGCCAGAAAAAAATGTGAACGTAGAATCCAAAGAGGATTTATGATTCCAGCTTTTAGAACCTCTTTGAAATTCGATATTGCTGTAACTAAATTTTCCAGTTCATTTATTTGATGTGATAGATCCAGTTTTAATAAATTAAAAAAATATATTTTCGTTCTTTTTATGGATTAATCTTATTTATTGATGTTAATATTTATTGGTTATTTAATTGTTTTAAGTATATTTGAAAACAACAAGAAAATATGGTGTACGTCGATCTTGAAGCATCCCTCTAAACACAGCCAAAGAAGCTAACGAAACATTCATAGAAAATATTTAATATTATACGATATGAAGTTTAGAGATAATAAAAATACATTATGGACATTTATCCACTACATAAAACTTAAGCAACACTACATTAAAACACTACCCATAGGGCTTCGCAATGTTCAGAGAATTATGAAATAAAATATAGATATACCTATTTTAATTCATCTTAATTGCATCGCTTTAAAATATTATTTCGTAATGGAGTTTTAAATGATTAATTATTGAATATTTTATTTATTATATATCAAATAAGCATGATTATTTATGTATATGTGGTACTTCATTGTCCACGACAAATGCTATTGTGTAACATGCGAGATAATATGATTATTACGCAAATATTTTTGTCATAATGGCTTTATATTCATCAATTATTGAATACGATAGTAAATATATTCTAAGTTGAACATTAGTTGAAATTATTTATAATTGTATGGCAGAGTCAACAGGTGGAAATGACGTATCTATATTTAACCAATTTGCTCGTTACACAGTTGGGCAAATCACATTGTAATACTGGCTTCCCGCGACTAATACAAATCGACTGTTTATAATCCGTATTGTGTTTATATATTTTAATTTATTCAACATAAAAATACTTTAATGTTCAATAAATATTTTAACCACTCATCTCACTCGAGCTTGTTTGTTTTAAATTTTTGTATATTTTTGTTTTAATATACATATTTCAGGAGGCGTTTACGTATTACTTAATTGGTGACTTAATTGGTGACATATAGGGTAAGATACTAAAAAAATATAATATATGTCAAACACAGTCCATTTATTTAAATTTTATATATAGGCGGACGATCAAATGGGCCACCTGATGGTAAGTGGTCACCACCGCCCAAGTCCATAGTATCATATCCTAACCTAATCCGGAACTACAGGATCTTAATTGTTTGAAATTACACTGGCTCACTAGCCTTTCAAGACCGGAACACAGTAGTGCTGACTACCGTTTGGTGGTAGAGTAAATAACAATCCACCACCATAAAGTTCTACAGTGGTAAAATAGAAAGATGATAATATACTTATGTTCCTTAACTATGTTAGTCACGGATTTTCTAAGCTGCGAAAAGCCAACCGCGCTAGAAACATTGCCGAGCTCCAGCGTTCACTCTCATAATTCGATGAGACGTTAATTCAATACGACCTGAGAGAGTTTACACTGAGAATTAAATTTTTAGTGATGTCCTGGGGTTTATATCTACGACCCCGCACCTGCAGTCAAATACCTTTTCATTCGTTCCTTTCGTAACAAACCTATTTCTATAATTACTACGTAGTACGAAGAACTATAATTTTTGTTTAGTGAAATTAATACATAAACAATGTATATATTGTCACATTGTCTATTTGCTGCATGGAACTAAAAATTTTACTATAAACTAAGCTATATTTAGTGGAAAATAAACTTTTTGTTAAAAGTTAATTAATAGAAGAAAATCCTTCGAAAGTATTGTTTTATTTATATTTCAAAATAATATTTCTGGATGGCTTCGGGGAAATTATTGTCTACATCCGTCACAAATAATGATTACAAGTTTAAAACTTGTAACAGTTCACGCTGAAGTTTTATTTGCTGAAATATATTTTTGTAATGAAGCTTCTCGAAAAACACAGTTCGGTAACTTTATACTGTATTTTTGATTCATTTCTATTAAATGTCAATCATTTATAGTTGTAAATATATATATAATGTATTGTTTTATTTATAAAATACATAAATTTATTTATGAATATGCAAGCAATCATCAATAATGACTGATAATTAGGTACTTCATAGAAATAAAATGAAGATAGTATCTAATCGATAAACAAAGTTCATCTTAGCTGAATATCACGTGGCGTATGAGTCAGCCTCATGGAACTTACGAGATTGTCATAGAAATACATAATTATATAAATATGTTAGAGCAAGTTATGGATTATGACGTTGTAAAGGTACTGCAAATCTATCAAAATCAAAACATTCTTTATTAAAAAATTTAAGGCTTATAAAAGGCACTTTAACAGCTTCATTTTACAGTTAAATTAAATGTCAAGCTACCGTTCTTTATAAGACTTAATTAATTTTTTTCTAATATCGGTAGGCGGACGAGCAAATGGGCCACCTGATGTTAAGTAGTCACCACCGCCCATAGACAATGACGTTGTAAGAAATATTAACCATTCCTTACATCACCAAAACGCCACCAACCTTGGAGCCAAGATGGAATTTAGGAGCCAAGATGGTACGTTCCGTGTGGCTGTAGTTACACTGGCTCACTCACCCTTCAAACCGGAACACAACAATACTGAGTACTGCTGGTGGGTGGTAGAATATCTGATGAGTGGGTGGTACCTATCCAGATGGGCTTGCACAAAGCCCTACCACCATGTAAGCACTCAATACGTGAACATGGGTACTGAATATTTCTATTAATTCTATGTACAATATCTTCTAAATAAGATTCTATTATTTACTGTCTTTTTGAACATTAAACATATATTTTATTTTAATTGTATTTTAGGACTAAACAAATCTAGGAAGGAATACCTCAAATTATATATAAGGTATTCCTTTTCTTTGGTTCTGACGTGAAATGGCGACATTACATAGAAGTTGGTACTGTATAGTTTGCTTTGGGTATTTAATTGATTAAATTTAGTATGAACTTAAAGGGACATTGTATTTATACTTTGTACTGTCTATTTATTTTCTGTAAGTTGAAGCTGTTTTGTTTTTTGCCTGAATTAACTCCAGTTGTATCAAGTAATTAGAGTTTGAGAGCATTTGTGATTGCTTAATGACATTTATGCATTACATATAATATATTCTACGCGGTTGGCTAGTATTCCTTAAGAAACAAGATTGTTTTTATTTTTAAGATTTATTTTTCATACTATGAAAGAATATTAAATTTTTCATATATGTATTGTACTTATTTAAATGCATATTATTATATTAAAAGGAATATGTTATATAATAATCGAATCTGTTAATATTCATTCAAATGTCTCTAGTGACAGCGACTTTAAATTTGGAAGAGCATTTTGTTATTTTTTTTTTGTCTATGGCCAAATTTGCGACTGAGAGTGTAGTACGTTTTAATATTCCTTACTTTCACGTAAAAAGGCTTCAGTTAAAAATCAGTAGATTGATTTCATTAAAATTCAGCGTAGTGATAGGTTAATTATATAGTATGCTCATAGAAAACTTTTTATGGCCGGAAACAAAAGCGTTCCCAAGGGTATAAAAAACTTTATTTCCACGCGTCGCGTGCACTCCAACTCGTTCAAATAAAGAAAACAAAATATAATGTGTTCATTAGTTTATAAATTAATTTTGATATTGATTTTCCACGTACTTATGTTATACAAGGTGTTGTTTTTAGTGCTTAATCGTTGTCGGAACAAAGTATGTAAGGTAATTACAATGCAGAGTGATTTCGTTGGGGTCACACATGCGAGTATCTTGTTTATCATTTGTAAGTTTTGGTTTATATGCGTAGATTTCTTTTTTCTTATCTTAACTTTAGTATACATTTTTTTGATTATACAGACCCCTTAATGCATTATGAATTTAACATTTTGAGAGCAGCGAGCAAATAACACCAGCCAATAATCCCTCATAGATCGTCACAAAGGATATTTGAAACGGTCCACTGCCTGCAGCGCTGATCCAATCACAAAACAGTGCAGTATCCTCATTAAAACATTATAAACTATAAAGAATAATATTTCTGTTTCTCTTAATATTCCATTACAAGCCTTTAAAAATCTAAAGGAATGTTTTAGTAACATTTATTAAGGACTAATAAGCATCATGTCTCCTGCCTAGCTCAGTTTATTTAAACAAATACCGTTAATTAAAATCCCAATCAGATTGTTAATATACCTATAGGCTGAAATCAACTAGCTTTCGGAGAAGTATGGAGAGATCAGCCTCTTCTGCCTACTCTTCACACGCAATACTGTAGCTTATAATATTCACAAAAGTGGAATACTTCAGAAAGGTACCCAGATCTCGTACCGGGTCAGGCTCGTCTTAATATATGCATCCTGTGCAAAAACTCGGGCGCCTCGTCGATGATGGACAACTCTTGGACCATCGGTGAAGCGAATTAGAAATATTAATTGCAGTTTTGTTAAGTCTTTTCTTTTTGTAAACTTATGTTGAGCTTATTTTAATTAATGACCATATATAAATGAGTAGAGAAAGAAGCTAATATTTTCGTAATAATAGAATATCATTATTAATTACACATTTTTATGATGTTTTGTTGTTAAATCATATTTTAATGTTTATGTTACGATTCAAATGAATTAAAACTGATATAAAGATATACAGTAAAAATATTTTTGATCTTACTCAATATAGAGATTTTGGCTTTAAAAATAAATCTTTGAAAGTTTCTTTAAATCAGGGGGAATGGCTAGAACTCTGCTTGCACCGCGACTCTTATATTGCTGTCTTAAGCAATACAACTGTACCGGCTTATATGGGATTTTTATCAACTAAAACTTCTGCGATGACTCACGGCGATGCCGTTACGGTCATCCGAATCTTCCCTAAACTGAATGATAGATTGAATTTAACAAGATTAAATGCAGGAAACGAGCATAAAAGGAAGTTTCACGTTACTCTTTTTATTGTAGTTAATAGCTTAGGTACTTTAGATATCTTAAAGGCCCTCTTGCATATTTTACAAAAGGGATTAGATTGTCTAGAGTGGGACTACTTCTAACCATTTTTATTATTCATTAGACGGATTTCTGGCCCTTTCATTATATCTCGGAGTCGACTCGTTATGCTTTATTCATCTCGCAGTCTTATAATTTAAGCGAAAGGCTGTCTCTGATAATAGCAAGAAATTTCAAAACAAATATATTTTTTTAGAAAATTTCTGATGACATCATCCCTTAAATTATAATAAGTATGAAGATTTTTTTAATGTAAAATACAGTACAGGATTTTTTTAATCTGAGTTTATGTAAAATGTGATTGGGTTGCAATTCATACAAAAATTATAAGAATGGAATTTTAAGACTCATTTACTTAATAACTCAAGAATGATAGTATTTTAAAAGTATCCATTAATGATCATCAGCTATGCAAGGCCTTGCTCTCCTGATATAGAACACTTGGGACTTATTCCATCATACTGTTTTTTACAGGTTAAACTGGTGGTGCGAATTTTATCTGATTAAAAAAGCCTTTAGTTCCTCGCCTAATATGACATAAACTTCAAAAACAAATAAGACATTAAAAATAACTTTATCTTTATATTCCCTGGCACTCGACTCTTCAGGGGGTAGGGATTTGACTTGACTGAGCGAAATTTTTAATGACGTTTTTATACAATAGTATAATCTATATACGTTTGTTATGCTACAAGGTTTTTAGTAATTTCCGACAAAGAAGAAGAGAGAGATGGAGAGCCCCATATCATTTTTTGTGTTCAGCGCATCCATAAGTACCTAACGCTTCAACAACCGTGAGGTGGCTGAAACTAACCCACCATCAAATCCGCCCCCAAGGAGGCTTGGCGTTAAACAAACGGCCGACCGTAAAGTCTGCTAAATCCTTTTTCTTCTAGTTTTATACATACACTGCGCCGAACATAACAAATTGAATAAAGAGATAGATAAATAAAGAGCTAGAGTATTTATTTTTGACGATATTTTATACACACCAGCATAAGATAGATGACATTTACTTAACAAAATGTTTAAATCAGTAATGTTTAATTTGTAGTCAGCTCTTAACCAAACTACATAATATAAATATAAACTCAATGTTCTGCCATTGTTACGGAATGTTAATGCGATTGAATTTTACACGGAGGTTTTGTGTAATTGAGTTTTCTCGTTAACACCAAACCAGCATATTTGTATATTACATAAAACTTAGCATATTTGATTAATAAATACTTAATTATATGAATTTAGTTCTTGTTATATCGCTTAGTAATTAGTAGTTGCAGTTTTAGATAGACAAACACATATTTTGCTTACTTAATTATTATGTGTATTAAAAAGAAAAGGACAAAAAATAAAAGAAGAAGAAAGAAGACAGAGACAAATATACGATAAAAAATGTGAGTTATAAAATGGTCCTGTCTACCAAAATAAAGTCCATTAGAGGCAACAAAATAGAAGGTATTTCGGCTCTAAAAGCCTTGTCTGAGAATAATGTTGCGAGTCGGAAACATGGGAATATCTGGATTTAATGGTTTGTTCGACCACGCCTCTTTATTCGCACCTAAGCCTCCAATTGCTTACCATGTTACTTTTACAAATATAATTTTATTTTGTGAACTTGTACAGCAAAGAGTTCGATACTATTTCGAATTAAAATCTTCATATAAATAGTAAGTAGGTATATAATACTATGAGAACCATAAATTAATTGCGTAATTCTTGGATATTTGGATAATGCCTAATTTTTTAAATTGTTGTAAGCTATTCATATTTATAATTGGCTTCATTTGAAAAGGAGAATTTCATCTCTTTTAGTTGGCTCACTTCATTCTAATATAGCACTTACACCAATTTTAAGCAAGTACGTTTTAATGATATTCGTTGTACTTACTTAGGTACTACGGAATTTATATGAAACGCGCCTTCAATGTACGTCATTTGAACAATTTTCATTTTGACTCATTCATTATGGATTTATCATAGTATTTTTTCGCATAAAATTAAATAGCTGTGTTTTCAGTAGGTATATGCCGAAAAGCTTTGTTTTTTTATACAGTTTGGTTTGCACTCGACGATGCGTAACGAACGCAAAATTGGTCAGG
The DNA here is from genome assembly GCF_905147765.1 of Vanessa atalanta. Lineage (NCBI taxonomy): Eukaryota > Metazoa > Arthropoda > Insecta > Lepidoptera > Nymphalidae > Vanessa > Vanessa atalanta. The sequence continues at coordinate 5,091,909 of NC_061877.1, forward strand.
AATCACATCGTGTGCCTCAAAAAAGATCTGTAAACATTCATAAAAAGCAGTATTTTTTTATGGTGTATCAAGGTTATGTAATGTTATCGATTGTGTTAACGACATTTTTTTATGAATGCCTCTTATTTGACTACACATGTAACATTCGCTTAGATAAAAAGTAATGCGAAAGTTCAAGTCGTTTTGGAAGATTACAAATCTCGCAAGGGAGTAATGGTTTCTACGTGATGTAGCGAGAGATTGCGATAGGATATTGGGTGGGGATTAATATTTCAGACGTACCTTGTAAGTTAGAGTAGTCAAATAGTAATAATAGTTTCCATAGATGATCTAAATTAATATGCAAATTACAAACAATAACAGGTGCTTATTATGTCTTTAGCTTAAAGGGTTTACCAAAATAGAAAATTACGTGAGTTTTGGAACGAAGATCTTTTACGTGGTTTACAGTAAAGTGAATCGTTTCGCAAGGAAAAAGTGTTAAATCTTCTTCAGGCGACCTTCTCCTCTCTTTCTCTTTCTCTCATCTATTATTTAAATTTATTTTTTGTCATTGTTTTAATCCATTATAACAGCAATTTTAATTCTTGTCATTTCGTTATCAAACGTTGATAATTTATTTAATTTTGTCTATTATTTAATACATTATATATGGCGAAAACATCATCGTTCAAAACGGTTGTACCACGACATACGTTTTCTTCGGTGGTTTTAAGTTTTAGTAGCGATATGAAAAATCTCTTGGGATTTATATATAAACGTCTTAGCGTATCTATATCTTATCTATGTGTATGAAATCGTAAGAAACAGAGATGTTAAATTGAACTGTAATGATAACGTTCAATAATAAAAACTATTAGACTATTTTGAATATACGGCAACAAAACTCCTCCAAATATTTATTCTATCAAAATGAAATCTGTTTTTGATGCAGAGAATAGCAATCAACCCATTCAATTAAAAAGCGCTTGACGTTTGTCGATGTATACAATTTCAAATAAAAATAAAAGTCATTTCAATCGTTACACACACGTTACTGCTGCTATTGTTCTTTTAAACGTTTCATATAATGAAGTAAACGGTGAAACAGAGCAAGTCATCTGTCATTTTATACTTGTGGAACATTAATACGTGCCTACGATAGTCGCATTTATGTTTCACACATTAAAGCCCGTGTAGTTTGAATTAGTATGTGAATACTAACTGTTGATAAGCTTAAAATCTTTAGATCAAAATTGTAAATGCTTCTTTAATTGCGAATGTACTTTTCATTTCTTGCATTCAGTACAATTCAAGGGCGAGTGCCGTACGTCTCCGTTCTAATTATAACGTTTGACATTCGCTGCCGATACGAGTGTCCAAGACAAGTATTCTCATCAAAACATTGTTTACACGTATAATATTAGATGGTGATACATAAAGTATCGTATATTAAAAATATTTTTTTTTTATGTAATATTGATATTAGGTCAAATCGGATGCGAAACATTTGTCACACAATGTTTCCTTGAATAAGAACAGCAACAAAGAAATAAAAAAAGTACTCTTTATTATGTACAATGTATGAGGAGAATATAATTCCTATTTAAAAACATCATCACAAACGCTCTTTTTTCTTATACTCTAATATTTGTGAAATTATTTGTCATAGATAAGTTGAGAATATATGTAAGCTAATTTACTTTTGTATTTTATTCACGACTGCGTACAACATTATATTTTACAGACGCCATAAATTTGCAAAGCTTTGCCAAACTCTAGTAATTCTTGCAATATATAAATACTTAATAGGACAATAGAAAGACTCTTTTAAATTAATTTACACTGAACATACACGAGATAAAAATATATTGATATTAGACTACAAGACATCGAAGAATTTAATATTCGTGTAGCCAATTCTTTTATCAGTATGTTTACTGAATTCGTTAGTTCGTTAATAATTGAATCATAATAATTATCGCAAACAACACAATACATCGTTTTTTTATATGGAATTTATAAATAAAATACATTTATATTGTACGTAAAAAAATATTTAATTTGAGAAGTTTTCACTCTAAACATGCTGTCATGTCGATATAATACGTCTTCGTTTTTAGGGTCATTAAACTTTACGCGAACAAAATCTGCCGCTACTACCTCCTCTTTTTGGAAAAATGTGTATTATTATGAAGAACATCAATATTTTATTTATTTATACTATAATAATAAGTTCAAGTGAGTATGATATGAGATATGAATCTAATTTTTATGTCACAATTTTTAAACAAAATATCGACATTCATCGTGTATAAATTACACCGTTGTAATTAGTAGATTTAAGTAATTTTCTTAAATTATATATTGCATGGGATTGTTATATTATAAATTTCCGTTAAAATTATGAACTTTCCTTTTTAGATATGTTATATTTCATGTTATTATCTTAATATTTTCGAATAATATTATATTAAATTGATATATTCTGTGTGTCGAGTCTGTGTTTTCCCACGCACAATTATTGTACAAGTGGCGGTTCGTTTGCTTGTATTAATTTATATTGTCATGTAATTGCAAATTTGTCTTTATTTAAAGTAGTTGTCATTTTTATAGCTCATCAATTATATATTCAAGGAATGCAATAAGAAAACATTCAGGAATAAAACTGCGAACGTCCGAAAATAGTGTAAAGTCATAAAAGTGTTGTTTATAAACGTTTATATAAGGCGCAAGTCGTTCCGTGGTTTACTATCTACTTATTTAAACGGAATTATATTTGAATTGAACATAAACAATACAATGAATAAATGATAAATCAAATTTATAGGTGTTTAAGCATTTTACTAATTTAGGTACGAACATAATTAGGTATTTTTACTGTTCCGTAAACTCGTTAAAAATAATTTAGTGAACGTAGATCGTTCGTTACTATAACACTAATTTTTCTTTCGATAAGACTTATTTGGACATGAAATGAATTATAAAAAAAAAACTAATCATTTGTTAAGATTTTACTTCACGATATTTTGTTAATAATGAGACAATATAACCTTAATTCAATCAGCTAATCTACTCAAGTAATATGTCCGTTCGTACTGTGTTAACACATCTCGTAGCGCAATCTACGTCATTACTTTATTTTTAAATTAAGATATCTTTCAACATCTTAATTTTTATTAATCATAACTGTAAATTGTAAACAACAATTTTTATTAAGGGGGATATATTGATTTGTAACATTGGTAATGTTTTTTTTTTATTTATTTATATTATATATTAGTGTAATAAAAAATGTTTGTAGACAATGTGGAAATCTACAATTCTTACGTACAAAGGAATCATAAGTTTTTAAGCGAATCACATGCAATGTAATATTTATGTTTTATAAGATAATATTTCGACTAAGTTCTTTGCTGTTATACAGTTATGTATAAATAAAAATATAATGGAGTGAACGTATTAATCGTATGGAGAACAAACGTGCGTGGATTTTTCGATGTGCTGAAATTAAATATTAAATTAAATGTAATTATTTAATTTGACAATAGAAAATGTGTAAATGAAATACATTTTCCTTGATTTTCCTTTCTTTTTTTTTTTCTTTTTTCTTAATTTTGTTACTTTTGTCCTAAATACATTATGGTAAGTGAACTCTATATACCTTACTCCTCTAAGAAATGTTAACTAATCTTTACACCGAATGCGCCACCCACGCTAGAAACTAAAATGAGCTAAAATGTTATGTTTCATGAGACTGTAATTACTAATTATACTTAATTCAATGAAACGTCATACCCGTCGAAGATAATGTATATTTTCCTTACATTATTTTCGAATAACTGGATACGGACAATTTATAACAGTCGGGTACATGCATGCACGACAGTTAACAGCTCACTTTGAAGAGATTGAAAGGGATTCAAATATTATTTTATTTTACCAGCGGTTGATACTATGAGACACTCCAGATATCATACCTTAAGATATTGTGATTCGTGACATAAAATATTATAGCTTTAAAAAAGTTTTTAAATGATTAACAGTCTCTCTCTTTCTTGACATAAAAGGTAAGATATTTCGATCTCAGAAAATGTCCAGCATATAATAGATATATATAATGACATTTTTTATATAATGCTCTACTGACTATTATATACATAAAAGTAGATACTATGGGAAAAAGGAAGACGATTATTACTTCTTCAGAAAAAAAACCTACAATTAAAAAAAATACAATAATTGCAAAAATGAATTAATTGATCATAACGATTACCTTATAGTATTTAATGTATATATTGTGCATTTATTCTTATAGCTTCTGGTTTCGCGAAACAAATTGGATAATATTCTGTTCGCAAAGCAAAATTGATTTATTGAATGTACTATTGTTATATATTTGTTACATTTGTGTTTGCGTTAAAGAGTGCGGTGCGATATTGCGTAACATAATCATGCCCCACGCGTGTTGACCGCAAAGAATAAATGGTGACAGTACTTTTTTTTACACACACAGCAAACTTATACGCAAATATATTAAGCTCTTAATATAAAAAAAAAAAAAACATTACTAGATATTCAAATAGTGAATAATTTATTCGACTATCTGGTATAAAAAGCTTGGAGTTTTGATAATTAAAAAAAGAGTAACCGAGAAATCGAAAAACCGAGTTAACCGCTAGCAGTACATTTAATTTTCTTAAGATATTTTTATAGTTCTTTAACAAAGCATTACATAATATAAACCTATTAGCTGAACCTGCGGCTTTACCCGCGCGATACGGTATCACTATTTTACTAAATAAACAAAAAAGCCTACCTCCTTCCTCGGGATTTAAAGTATCTCCATACCAAATTTCATCTAAATTTGTTTAAGTAGGAACAACACACAAAGTAACAGCGTGTATTAATTTCGCATTAATAATGTTAGTATAGATAATAATTATTTTGGTTGTGTTATAGGACAAAAGACTTAGCATATATAAGTATATACTTAGACCTAAATTATGACGACGAACGCTATCATGATTGTAGAATATGAAAATTGACTATTACATTCTCAATTAGTCCAAAGACCTTAACCCAAAGTTAACGATCGGTTCGTAGATGTTGGTCGAATTAATTATTAATGAACAACAGAGCGATTTAGATCATGCCAATCTATTCTAGACAGCTCGGTAGAATGTTGATGCCCCTTCCAGGTCTGTTAGAATTCTTAGAAAAGTTTCTTGAATTCTGAAAATAGCGTTTCATGTAGACCATTGCCGTGTACGGCTACAATCGATTAAGAAAATATACCTACATATTTATATTTATAGTGGCAACAATTACTTAACGTGTAGATATTTTAAATAAGGTTAAAGAATAATAAAACGTAGGTAGAATATCGTAATGTTTTCTGATGTTGAGTTATTACTATAAAAGCTAAAATTAATGTTTATATTTCGAGCATATATTTTACATATAATAAATACATAATTAATTATGATTTACTTTTTCAATTCCATATTAAGTAAGCCGTATATATGTATACCAATAATAAGTTTAACGTAAAACCAAAAAAAAAAAAATTTTTAAGACTTAAATTATAATTATGTTTAAAATTATGAGGCTTTAATACTCGTATTTTACACATCACTAGTACGTATTTAAAATTCATAAAACGTCTTGTCTTCAATCCCCTCTTAAATATTTATATTTAATTGTAGCTGAATTAACCTATAAAAGCTAACAATTAATTCTTTCACAAAACATTTCGTATATACGAATTCGGACATCTCTATGACCTACTTCTTTGAGAATACCTACTTTACGTCACACTTTGGCCGAAACCCAATATTTATAATTGCAAAAAAAAAATGTCCATAAATAGGATGTGTATCATTAAACATGTCATTGATTGTAAGCATTTTGTGTGGAACATGTTTACATATATCTATATGTTATAATTCTCGTTATACAAGCATATTGATTTTAACTAGTAAGTATTACCTATAACTTGACTGTAGTTTGTGAAGAATACCATCTAAGAAACCGTCCTAGTATCTTACGTGTTAACGAAAGCAAGGTTTTAATAATAAATTTAATTGAAAATATACATAATTAGATTCTTTATTATTATGTTTATGAGATACTTTCAGTCACTACGGTATAATACTCGTTTAATTATATATTGTTATTAAAAATAATACTCATTCTTATTCATTGTTATTAAAAAATAAATTTAAAAAACATACGCAATATTATTTATCTGTTATTAAAAAATAAATTTATAATCTGTTATGAGTACAGCTTGATATGTATATGAAATAGAATTTCTTACTTGAGTTACGTGAGCGGTTAAGTCAGACAAAGATTGTCTTTTAGACTTTACTGTTTTTAATTGGAATATTCATATAAATACAAATAATTCATGTGAATTAAAATTTGATCATTGATTGATTTATTTGAATTAGATATAGAAAAATATGCGTCAAAAATTAAAAACCTTCGTCTGAATCCATTGTATTGAAAACATTATTAAAACGAATGAATGAACTGAATTAATTGTTTTCCTTTTGCTATATTTGCAAAAGAAATACGGCTAAATAATAAAGGACGGTAAAAGTTTACCTTGCCGCTCCCACCGCAGTATCGATTCCTTCGTACCACCAGCGCGGTCCCACCGGGCACCGCCACCACTTGCTACCAAGCAAAGTAAAACAAAACAAATGAACACACACACTTAGAACGTTCGCACTATTTCATACGTAACCGGCGAAATCCGCATCGACTCACTTTTCGACACAGTCAACTTTCGAACAAAACTACAGAAAGTTACTAATTACAAGCATTAAATAATGTTGGCTTTCAAATAGGTTTTGACAGTTGATAAATAAATAAAAAAACGCTATTTTAATTGAGCGCGCACCGCGGGAAAGTTTTATGGCGATTTACGCTTCCCCATACCGTCGGCGCGCACGGAGCTGAAGTTTTCAGCGTAGCGTCTGAAGGCGAGTGTGCTTTTGTTACGCAATTCACTGCGACGCGAGTCCGCCAGGGGGCAGCGCGCCGCCTAGTGGCGCAGTGGCGGGCATGCGCACTTTCCACCTCTGCGACACATCACTACACTGTCGTTTGTTTTATTTTCAGCCACATACATATTTATTGTTCGGCATTAATAACAAATAAAGTCAGTTTACGACTACTGTTTATTATTTATTTGTAAAAACGTACATACTTTTAAAAAACTTCAGCTTTCCGATCTAACCTTAAATAGTATTTCAACGAACAAATTTTAACATTCTTTGTTTTCTAAAGCTATAGGTAATGTAAATGAGATTTTTAGCGATCGGATTTTTATAGTATATCGTTAATAAGAGCAGCTAATAGGTATGTCAGTAACAAGTATACGCTACGGGGTAAATTATTATTATTTTTAGGATTAGTTATTTGTCGCTTCGTCCTATTTAATCCATAGCGAGTAAGGCATAAGAAAGTCAATAACAAAAGTGGCTGGAGGTCAGGGCGTTAAGACATCGCGTGAACCACGATAATGGCAAACGGCAGGCGAGTTTAATCCACGTCCTCGCTTGTAAGCTAGTTTTTATTTAAAACTTTCTGGAAATATGATTTATTTTAAACAACAAAGAAAACTTAATTGAACTCGTAATTGTGTACGGGAGTTACATTTTAACTTTCAATAAATAAATAAAATTGTTTAAACTGGAAATAATGTTCGAGATCGATCCGTCGCGTGTTATACTTATGCTATGCATATAATTTACTTACCTTATTCTAGTAACTACAGCCTTATAACAGGCCTATATGACTTCTAAGGTTTGAAATATATTTATTGGACTTGGCTTTCAATTGAATTTTCAATATCTTAATGGTAAGCGTAGACATGCGATCAAAAAGTCTATAGTCTTATGCCAACTTTTAATATATTATGTGTGTCATGTAAGTTGACGTCATTCTAAATATATGTGGAATGTATATTGTGTATTACATTATATGAATTTTTGCGGAAGCTTCACTAATTTTTGACTTTTTGATTATTACGGATTAAAATACTTACGAGTTTACTATAAAATACGACACGGGTTTTGTAAGAGATTTGACGTAATATATTTAGGATATAGTAGGGAGGGGCGGGCTGTAATGACTATATTTATGTAAGTATTATACTTATTAACTAAACAGGCGATGTTTTTATTGCCTAAGCTGGTCGTCCTTCCAGTATACCATTTCGCACTGAAGATTCCTTTACAATATATGTGAGAACGAACAAAGGATTATTATTGATAATTCACCTACTAAGCAGGTGATATAGGGGATGAAAATTAATGTTGGAGAATTAAATAAATATACGAAAATTAGAATTGAACAGTTCATATTTACGACTAGCGACCTGCCCTGGCTTTGCATATGCGAAATATATTAATAAAGAAAATTAGAAGTACACTTCATAAATAAATATTAATTACGTTATTTAAATTATATTATGATGATGTATTTCTGTTTGATCTATATCTTTAAGTTTAGCCTAAGTTAGCTATGTAACCTTATTTAATATTGTTTTTTGAAGAAAACATCGTCATAGTTCAGCCTTATTATACAAAATATTTACAAATGATGTCTTCTTCCTCGATTATCGCTCTTTCTATTAAAAATATTTAGTTCAAAATCCGTTGATTGATTAAGAAGAAGTACAGTCAGATAACGATTCGGTATCATACTATTTATATAGACTTTGAAAATACTAAAACAGCTATGTGCAATTTATTTTATACTTGGTTCATTTGTTCCAGAAATTACCCCGTACATACAACGAAACAAATTTTACCTCTTTGGAATATTAGTATATGTACTAATATTCCAAAGAGATAAGAATACTGATTACGCGAAACTAACTTATCGTCGGGACCAAAAGGTAAAAAAGAAGGCATAGCCAGAGAAAACTCTAGTATTTTAAAGTTGGTTTGCTCCTGAAATTTTACCAATCCCAAAAATCCCATCTGGGGTTCAACTAATTATTACATAATTTCGAAGAATATGATCTAAATATATTTTATATATCTAAATTACTTTGATTATTTAGAACGTATAATATACTAACACACATTATTCAAACTTTGAGCATGACTAGGATTTTAATATTTTGATAAAACATATGTTTTAAATTAATTTTAAATGGAAGAAAGACATGCAAATGGACCACCTGATGATGGTATTTATATAAATTAGTACGGAAATATAAGTTATATATTCTATAACATATAGGGTATACTGCGAGAATATAATCCTCCTAAGTAGATATTTTAACATCATTTATTATTGAATACTAAAAACCCATAAGGGTGCCAAGGTAAACCTTACTAGGTACTTGTGTTTGTATCAAAATGTTTCTATCAAAATTAACGATGTTGTTGTGATGCTACATTATAATGTTTAAAATTAAATAAGAATAGTAGTTTCTTACAGTTTGATTGGTGCCTTGATTAATTGCTTCAATACTAGTGATTGTAGTAAAACGCTATGTTTTGGTAGGTAGTATAATAGTAGTCATCAAAATAATATGAATGTGCAATAAATAGTAAATAATATACTATTGGCTTAACGCGATAATAATGGTATCCACTTTTTCAGGCGGGTATTGTTGTGCAGGAGATTGACTCTTAGTCAACAATGAATTTTGGTGGCAATCAAAATTTGAATAATTATAATGTTTGTATTGAAAAGGATTAAAACAAGTCATATTACATTTAGGTTCGTTTGTAATTCTTACTCGTTTATTAATATGAAAATATTAAACGAATTAACAAGTATTGTAACATTGTATATTACCTACATAATAATGAAGAAATTGAAAATGTTGTTCGAATAAGTATATCATTTGATATATCAAGGTCTTATGGAACCTACCACGTAGGTAATCATAATTCCATCGATTCTACACAACTCAAAGTATTATAAGTAAAGTCGAAATTATAAATTAAGGCAAATTTCGTATCGGTTACCTTACACTATATTTAAATATCATAGGACAAAGATGAAAATATGTATTCATTTTATGCTATTAAACAGTAGACCACAGGAACAGACATGAACGTATCGTATAAATCCAATGATTTTTGTTCGTCTGATTTTTCAGATACGAAATCAGAATGGGGCTTCTTGTGTATGAGGTAGAGCATTAGCATTAGCAGCCCGTAAATGTCCCACTGCTGGGATAAAGGCCTCCTCTTCCTTTGAGGAGAAGGTTTGGAGCATATTCCACCACGCTGCTCCAATGCGGGTTGGCGGAATACACATGTGGCAGAATTTCGTTGAAATTAGACACATGCAGGTTTCCTCACGATGTTTTCCTTCACCGCCGAGCATGAATTATAAACACAAATTAAGTACATGAAATTTCAGTGGTGGCCTGGGTTTGAACCCGAAATCATCGGTTAAGATGCACGCGTTCTAACCACTGGGCCATCTCGGCTCATATGAGGTAGAGGCTTCTCATCTACATATCTTTTTAATTAGTGTTTCATGTTACTCTCATAGGCCTTAGATTATAAAATACCTGTAAATTACCTGTGAATACTGTCAGACTAAAAAATGTTTTCAAACTTCAAAGCTGTATCTTTTGTTGAGTGTTGCCTTGTATATCTAAATGTTCAGGAGATGAAATAAGTGAATCCGTAATCAAAAACGTTATCAAGAAAAAATTATTTCAATCTTAAGAAAATTTATGGATTTTACGAAATATAATTTATTTACTTTGTCAAGTTAATATAGTAAATAGCATTCTTGAAACCAAAATCTATCACAAATTAAATCTTTTATATTAATAGGATTAGTATATTTGAATATAGTCAGCAGGTAAGTATGCTAAGTGAAGTTGACGAGAAGTATAGTGCTTATTTATTTTTGCTACGTAGGTCTAATATTGACAATTATTTCTCGAGGTTTATAATAACTGGTAAACAAAAGATACATGATCTAGGTAGTCCTAATGGTTGATGACTCAATTTTAAGATGTTAATCGCGTTGTTTCCATTTGTTAACCAGGGGATTTGCCAATGGCATTGCATCCAAAAAAAGATCCTATAATCGACAAGGTTCATAACAATAGTTTTTGTTTTACTTGTTTAAGATTATATGCCACCAAACGAGAAATTCCTTCAACATAATGATGATTAATTGAAGAAATACACTCAGGAAACAAAATTTCCGGTATACTACTGGTACAAGGTAAGCTTATGCGTACTAATGGTACAAGCTCATGCTGCGGTACCTATTTATTTGTGGTTTCACCTTGCTTTCAAGCTTGGTCAACCTCTGGTTTGTTTACATCTGGACCCTTGGCCGGTCAAGACAGAGTACATTCCAGTATTTTAGAATATATTTGAAATAATAAACATTTTTATTATAGAGGTGTCGGTAAATATTTATTATCGCACCGCACCTACGTTGAGGCTGAATTCGGTGTCCTGCAAAATCACCACACTGATATGATCACAGAGTCATGAGTCGGTTTTGTATCAATTTACCACGATTTCAAAAAAGTAATGCAAATTTATCAAAGGCACGCACACACACACGGTTTTTTAAGCTCAACAAGACATACAAATTATAAAAAAAATAACAGTCTCATTGTAGATGGCTCGATACTAAATAATTACCAAAATACTATAACTATGATAAAACAAGGATTCGTCAATAAAAAGAGATTTATTTTATTTACACACTTTATTGAATAAACATAATGAAAACAAACATTAATTATATCGAAACTAACCATAATGACAGTATACTGTAACCGTACGTACAACATTTATATTAACATTAATCAATTCAATTCACAAAACGATTAGATATGTTGACAATTACATTGATATTTGAAAGATATGACAAGTGAAAATCTAACTGTTCGATCTACGTGTCACCTATCTATAGTACCACTAAAGATTTGCAAAAACATAAATGATTAAGTACCTACATTAACTGAAGGCTCTGTCTTTTGAACAAACGTTGACGGTAGAACAGAATCAAGTTAAGTAACTAGTATAAGTATTCAAAAATATATTACATTACTCTTATTTTTTCATAAACATACAATATATTTCATGTATGAGCCATACAAGGATAATAAAACATTTTTTTTTTATTATGTAAAATAATTAAGTAATTATTGCTTTATCGATTAAAATAATTAAAAATTAATGACACTTAAATATAGACAGAACCTTTCAGAGCTCATTTAATTGCATCACTATAAATTGTAATACATCAATTATTTTAGAATTTGAACACCACATATAATATAGATTAATATATTATAAAAATGGGTGTGACGTTTATTTGCAAAGAAGTTTTTGGAGATATGATCATTGAGATAGCCACAATGTTGATCAAAAAGGTTATAATTAAATAATTTAAATGCTTATAAAAATTGTAAAAGAGATTGACAGATATTTTGTTATTAGTTATTGTTCTGATATAGATCTTAACTATACTCAGTCAAAGTACGAATGACTTTATTGCTAAACGAATTAAAAAATGGCGCAGCCCACTCTAGACTCGTCAATCATTCGTATACCACGTCAATTATGCTTTTTAAAATTATACAATTTAATTAATTATTCTTATTTCACAAAGACAAGATAAGATTCTAAGTACATTTCTTAAATATTCTCAAAATTTTACAACAGATAAAGATAAGCTTTAGAATTATTTGTATAGTGATTTTAAACTCGTTTGTGAAGTAAACTTATATCGACTAAAATTATTATTATTTACCCTGGTATTCTACAATATCATAAATCGAGATTTGCAACTCCAAATTGAAGTGTGTGGTTGAAGAATTAAGCGAATATTTATATTGAGTTGAATATTGTATAAGCACAACAAACTACACAACCCTTTTTACCCAATCATCGGAAACCTTTAGAGATTTCGAAATTACTTTCATCATATTTTACGCGGCAACATTACAAATTTTCTTTCAAAACTTCGCAGTCTAAGAGGAATGAATGCGTTTCATACCAATTTTTAAAAACTTTTCAAGTGATATTAATTTCATCTTGTACTAATAGTCACAAATTCTTAAGAGGGAGTTCCAAAAAGGTGCAATAACAATAAAAAATTCAGGTGCTAACACGAATAAAAATTTACTATTACATTTAGTAAATATTTGCTAAAATTGATTTTAATTACACTATTTTACAGCGCAGTTTGACCCTGTCTATAAAAGGCTAATAATTAAGTCATACATATCGAAACGAAGCAAATATAAAAAGAAATAAGAAGGCACGAAATTTTATGATTTTTTTAAAACATATTGCGTATAATTTTTCAACAAAAACATGCAAATAATTTTTTAAACAGAGATTTTAATAAAATAACTAATAAATTTTTTATCCTTTGGCTGGATTATTGGGGGGTACATTTAAAAATGTAAATATTATGCGTACCCTAAAATATTAATTCACGACACTGATCTGTATAATAACATTAGAAGTGTTCATTACGCATATTTAATAATTTATATAAAGAGACAAAGTAGACATAGACATGGATGTTGTCTTCTTGTTTTCCTAGTGGAAAATTCTTGCACACATCCGAAGACGACGGACATTTTAGCGTCGCATTAAATATTTAAGCTACAATTAAATTCCAACAAAACTAACACGATTACTTCAGATCTAGCTTATATAAACATTTAAATAATTGAGCAAATCAAAATAACAGTAACAATAATACCTAAGATAATACGATTACAATATTGGATGTTTTCAAAGTATTGCAAATTATTTATATACTCGAAAATAGTACATAAGTAATATTTTTAAATGTCACTGTACTAAATGTATAATTCAACAACACCAATAGACTAATAAATACTTCTTTATCAGAAAGTATCTGCGTTACAATTGCCATTAATAGCATGCCACGTAAATAATAAATCGCCGCTCATCGAATTACATTAGCGACGTCCTACGTTCTGTGACCACGTGACCTCGCTACGAAGCGTCCTCTAGAACTATTCACATGCCCTCCGACACCTCTTCAGTTTAAAATGACGTAGCATGCAGCACAAAAGTGCTTCTTCAATCGTACATCACAGCTATAGAATTACCTTTCTCTCTCTAGTAACTCTTTTAACGTTACCGAGTTATTTGTATAGATTATAATCTACTATACCTGCGTGTTACTTAAAGTTAAAAAGCTCTATACATTGTCTTATTTGTATATATTTTTTATATAAATAATTGAGTTTATTATTTTTATTGCTAAGATAAAATACTTTAAGTGAGAGCACGCAAACATATTTTTATATTTTTCATCGACATACACAAGTATAGTTAAATAAAATACAGTATAAAATAAAAAAATAACCAATCCAAACAATAATTTTGACTAGAATTTATTAAATAACGTTTTGTCTTTTTTTATCAGACCAATTTGACTAGTACTAAAAATATTATTAATTGTAATTATAATAATTTTAAGAACGTCACAAACACATAATAATTAAAATCATTGTATATAGATATTTGGCACTAAAGTTCAAAAATTCACAATTAAATACTGGAAGGGAAGACATAAGGGATACGTTAGGGATATGTTTGAAGATTCTTTATCCTAACTGTGAAAGTGGTCTTACTCTAGGGTGCAAAATAATGTTATTGGTGGTTTAAATTAACGTGTTTCAATTTTTAAGATACCCAATAGTTTCGAATATCGAGTGTTACTTTTTATATATTAACTTGACTGTTTATTATTGGCATTGTTGCATGTATTTTGGCACAAAATATTTTATAATGTGGCACTATTTCTTTCTAAAAGATCAAAAATACTTTACTGGAAAGCATCTTAATACACTGGTCCTATACTTACCTTAGTCTAGTTAAACCTAAACTTTTTTTTTTCATTTTTCTTTTTTATGTTTCTTACCACAGACTATCTAAAATCTCAATCTAAGACTAAATATCATGAGCAGTCTGGAGAGGGTAATAAAGTAATCGAAATAAACTGTTCTTAATTCACTAAATTGTAACTACATTCAGAATAATTTAGCAATAAATCCACAACATTCATAATGTTAAACAAATTCAACAATCTTTGGCTTTGATCCCTGGACCAATATTATTTATTCGACTTAAAACGCTGTTGCCGATGTACACGAGGTGTTTATGTTAGAATTCTTCAAATGTTAAATAAATTAGAAGACTATCACATTTAGTAACACTATTTTACATCTAACGTCTTTTTTGTGATAATAGACGATATTTTAAAATATAATATACTGAATGTTTCAGTTCGCCACCGTTTCTCTGTTAATGTAAGTTTCTTAAAGGATTTGATCCCATCGGTTTCGTAAAGCCACATCGCGTTCGCACGACGGACCTTGTAAAACTTACAAACTGGCTATTAATGACAATTTTGTACGAGTAGAATATATCAAAAATCGCAAGAAAAAAACAATTTATCATAATGTCAAGAGCGTCCGAACTATCTTTCAATTAAAATGACTTCCGAAACAACCGGTCGCACCTCCAAACAAAAATGTTTCTCGGTGCAGTTCAAGTAATCAATAACATACGATTTTTGGAACAAAATTGCCATTAAACGCAAGAATGTAAGAGTGCTTACTGTAACACCTAATTTTCCAGGTAATTACGATTATGTTATTTACAAATATTGTCTTTAACCCTCTCACTCTGTTCGCTAGTCTAACGCTAAGCTACGTCAGCAGATCCGAGGTCGATTGTAACGCATCTACATCTAATGTACGCCGACGCTCGATTAAATAATTTCGAACATTTGTTTATTTCCGATCAGTACTCTACCGATCATAAATAATGAAAGATCCAACCGAATATAGAATTATTTGACCGCTTAAATCCGTAGTAAATTCGATCAGCTTAGTCACTCCCGACGTCGGAAATCTTATTCCCTGAACAGTGAACAAAGGCAAAAAATTATAGATTTCTATTATGCGCTCCTCATATTTATCGTCGTGCACTGTTCACGGACCGAATAAATATTCAAAATTTCAGTCCTTTAATTAGTTTTCATCATTCGAGTGCCGAATTACTACCACTCTCTCGACAATCGATCACACGACCGACGGGTGAACTCCAATCAATCAAACATTGGAGAATAAATATAAGAATATCTAAAATACTTATAAACTCGTAACAAATGTAAACATACATTCAGCTATTCGCCGATCGCTTTCCCTCTCGTTTCCCGATCGTTTGGTCGAAATGTTTTTATTTTATTTGAAGAAGTACATCGGAGCCAGATTCCCGTATTGCGGTTGGATGTAGTAGCGGTCGGTGTTGTAGAACTTGGTTGCAATGCTGGAAGTCTGGCCACGGAGCCCCATTCAATGGATCGGCGCCTTGACGATGTGGTTGGGCGCGATGTAGTGGTAGCCGGGCAGCGGCAGCCCCGCCGTCTCCATCGTGATCCTGCAACGGAGGGAGCGGCTCAGTCTCGCGCTTACACGGGCCTACTGCATTACTGTTACGGTAAATTGGATTTGGAAGCAATGAGGAATTTCGTCGGTACGATTAGTCGACGACGGGCGTCTCGTCCGTATATGTGGAAAAACTAGGAGAAAAATTAAAATGTAGGGAAAGAAACATCTTACCAGGATATTGGATGATCCGGTGAGCTGTAGGATGAAGGTACACGTTGGACCGAATGTCAGCTTTCAGGTATCACAGGAATATTAAGTGTCTGAGTAGACAGGGAAGTGGCGTGGGTCTTGAGGAAGCTTTGTATTTCAGACCGTAATAAAATATTTATCTGTACCTGACACGAAAACACATTAGACAAATACCGGTATGGCATGGGGCAAGGAAAACGACACATTTTGTTATGATTTTATTAAGTAAGTTCTTAACACTTTTTCTTAACAATACTAGCGAATAATACGATTCCTGAAAAGAAAATGTCTATTATCTTATAGTTAACATGATTTTAAATTACGAATAAAATTATATTGACAGGCAAATAATCTGCTTTCCACCTGGAACTATATCTAACTTTAAAACATTCGAATTGGACCTCGATTTTATGTTCGCCCTAACTAACGAGATATTGTAAAGGTAAAACGTAGTTATTATTATCCTCATCATTATCTACTTTCAGATTCTAAACTAACTCTCCTTTACAATGTGAAGTACAAAACATTCCATACTACAATAACTAACCTAACTCCTTAACTGATGACAAGTTTTCACAAGTTACTTTTATAAAATACTATTATTGCTGTGAAAGAGAAATATTAAACGTACAATATAATGAAAGTGGTTTGATATATAAATAAAACATAAACCGATAATATTTCGTTATATTGATAAAACTCCAGCAGTTAGCCGTTATCCTCGTACATTTTAACCTTATTATCGACAATCTAAGTTAATTAAAAAAATATACAGAGTTAAAACTCATCTATCGCCATCAAACTATACTTCAGTTTAATTATCAATGCAGGATTAATATACAAAACAATTAAAGTTTTTCGTTAATAATCTGATTTTGGTACCAGCGATTTGGAACACAAAGGACTTACGAACAAATAACTTCCAGTATTTGAAGTATGGTTTGATGTCTTCGCTAGACACCCTGTATCTGTATTACATTAGACTTCTATACAATCGTTTAAACGCGAAGCACTCTGTATACCTACAGCCTTTAAGCTTCTACGTATTTCTACTATTGTCACATTCCTAGTTATCGTTAGATGACTATTGCTTTGAGTGTAATTCAAATAAATAGATTTAAAAATTATTTACGTAGCATCGATTGAAAATATTTGTCAAAATAAAAGCGATTTAACAAATGTAAAATTTGGAATTTTCGTCACAAGTTATTGAAAAAATATTTTAAGACATAAAATATGAAAATAGATTTTATAAAAATTAATATTACATTTGTTTATACTAATATAAACCAGGGCTTAAAAGTAATAAATATGCAAAAAAATCTACAAAGTTAAACCGTCAGATTGAAAAGTAATAAAAGTGGGTAACATTGCCCTTCGACAATACAAAAAAAAAAAAAACGATAATGGCCATGAAAAATAAGAGACAACGACGCGACGAAAACTATAATTTTAGTAGAACGAATCTAAAGATTAGATCTAACCTAAATTCTATTTTTAAATGACTACCGACGGTATAAAAATATTAGCTATGCTATCATTTTTATACATAACTCTAAAACGCGTCGTTAAATTTCACTAGTTGCCTCGATTTTGGTTCTCATTCGTTTTTATAAGACAAAGACAGCGAATGTACGTAAGCACAAACAGCAGTCGCTTGTAAAGTATACGGCTGGATTGTGATCTTGGGTCGATGGAATTGGGAATTCAGAACCAGTTTCATTATTTACTAAATGTTTCGTTTAAAAACTGAAATAATGATTATTTAAAATTTCAAACATTTCATTAAAAGCAGAAATACGTTGTCTTTTTATGCGCGTGCGTATGAACGTGCAGTTTGAAGAACTACAACATGGATGCACTTTTATGATACAAATCCAACATCTAATCTAAGTGCCAATTTGAAGTCAATATATTTTTTCACCTCCATTTGATCTACACTACAAGATAATCATTACAAGTAAACGATACAAGCTCATTATACTGACATGACTGTTCATGTTACTAAATATTATCGTTTGATGGGAATGTAGAATATATTGACGAATTTGTAGAAAAGTTAAACAATATTTAATATCATTAATCATTAGTGAAACGTTATATTTTGAATAAATTGAATCAATGAATAGTTACTGAGTTTGTAACGCGAATAAGCTAAGAATCGTTAATAGTTCTTTGTGTGCAACTGGTGACGAGTTATGCTACGACGGGTTGTCATCGAATGTTTCCCCGTTACTACTTTTCAACCTGTGTATACTTTAAGTAGACGTAACAGTCTTTTAAAATTTTACACCGACAACGAGATTCACAGTGCGTCACACAAAAACAGCGACGTAATTAACTCACACTCATACAAACGTGACCCACTACGAACTCGCTTTAAATAATACATTTCTAAAACATATAAAGTATATTTCATCGATTCCTAATACGACAGTCACAGATGAGCGATCCGAGCCTTAGACGAAATCGTTCTTAAAACAAAAAAAACGGGACCGACTACGAAGAAAGCGCGCCCGGAGACTTTCTCGAATCGATATCGATATTCTTTGGACGAGCGATGTCAACCCCAGAACGGGAGAGGGATACGAGGGAAAGAAATCGATCCGGCGGGAGCCAAAGCGACATCGAGGCGCCTAGTAGGGGCTGTATTTATTGCGCTCCTTGGAGGTCTTGGAGGGCGGCTCGTCGTCGGCGCGGCGCGCGAAGGACTTGTGCGAGCGGTGCACGCCCGTGGTCTGCACGGGCGGCGCCGCGCCCGCCAGCAGGTCCGACAGCCCGCCCAGCGCCGACAGCGAGCTCAGCGCGCCCAGCGCGCCGCTCTTGCTGAGCAGCTGCGCGAGCGGGATGGCGGACGCCAGCGGGCTCGAGCCGCTGCCGCCCGCACCCGACGCGCTACCCTCCAGATTCGCCTTCTGTAGCTCCACACTGCGGGGGCGGGACAGGACTCTTGTAAAGGGCCAGGCGACAACCTGAGACGTCTCGATGCCGGCGGACCGGGCGCGACCGGCGACTGACCGGTGGGGTCCGTGTGCTTTCGTGATATTCCCGCGACCGATGTGACCGAGTACGGGTACGAGTACGATGTACGATGTGGAGGTATTTATGCGCACACTAAATTATTTCTACAAGCGAACGTCCTAAAATTACATAGTCTCTAAATGTATAATTTTAGTTAGAACAATAAACGTTGATAATAATTAATATTATAATTGAAAATTAGTATTTCATAGGTTTAATTACGTTCTAAAAATAAATAAGTTAAACTTTAATTTACTAAATAATCTTTTTAAATATTAGTATATACAAACAATTTATTACGGTTTAATTTATAAATTTACGGTTAATCATCACCGAGTGTTAGAATTTAAGGCATATGATTCATGGAATGTTGATAAATAGAATGAAACCCGGTTTTGTGAAGGTCCATGTCCAATGGTCACTAGCTATTAGTTAACCGAAGTTTTGTAAAAGATAAACGTCTAGTAACTTCCAATGGGTCTGTGTATACGGACACATTTCGCTTAATACTAGTTTATAATTCATATTTTCCAAATACGAAACAGTTATGCGCTTGCGCGGTTTTTTTTTCACTGTATATTACTTTACTCATATATTTATAAAAGAAAAATATTTAAATGCACGGTCAAAGTTTCACGGGTGTTATTAAAAATTAATAAATTTTGTATTGTAATATTCTCTCTGTAATCATTTTGAAATAGTTTCTCCTTCGGCTTAAGTTTCAAAGTACATTGGAATTAAACACAGAATACTTTCGAATTAGGGAAAATGTATTCGTATCGTATTCGTTATGGTATTATTAACAAAAATACACTTGATGTAGTTTGTTACAAAATGAAACGTCAAATAAAGTTATGGAACCGATTACGAGCACACATTGGTCAGTTAAATAAACCTTAGTTTAAACGGAGATTATACTACATTGCATTAATCGGAAATCTACTTTCAAAAGTTATCGAATTTATAACTCTATCGAAACGAAAAACTACCGATTAAAGTACTTCGGAAACCAGGCAATACTTTTTAATTTGTACAATAGATGCGCATATCCGAAGTGTAACGTTCAAATTAATTCGGTCATCGAAACGCCTCAATAATAGGTAGAGACAAATCAAAGGAATGTCAGGGGATGACAAATAAACTGTTGCTTAAAGGTGGGCTAGGCATAACGTTTTGGACGAATGGGTTACAATTTGTTCGTGGGGCATAAGTAGGGATATTTTAGAGGATTCGTTAGTTTAAATAATATTAAAAGACTTGCCTCATATTGATGAGATACTGGGCCAGAGCGACGGAGTCAGGGTTGCCGGAGATCGTGATGGTGCGGTCGGTGCTCCCACCCTCGCGCTCCTCACAATTCGATATCCGGATCATTGCGCCTGAGATTTGGCGAATTTCTGCGATTTTGGTGCCCCCCTAAAAATGTATGCATCATGTTTACCGATACTATAATACACCAACAAAAAAAATACGGACAGATATCGGCATTCTTTACATTAGCTTAAAAACACAACAGCGGTTGATAAAAATAACCATCTAACAAAATGATGATTTACGAATAAAAATGATCTCAATTACAAGGCGAGAGTGCGACCGACCTTGCCAATGATGCAGCCGATGAGCTCGTTGGGCACCGTCATCTCGTGCGACTGCTGGTTGGTGGCGGGCGTGTTGCGCGTCTGGTTGGACGTGCGCAGCTGCGAGCCGGCCAGCGCCGCCAGCGCTGCGGGCACACTCGGTTACAGAACTGGCGAGCGATCGTACTGTGACTTTTGTTACGATACGCGTTATTTTCGTTTACATTATTTAAGTATGATTTCCGTAATATGTGAATGAGATAAATCTCACTGTTATAATAAAGACAACATGACAGACAAACAGCTATCTGAATAGTTCAAAGCACAAGTTTGGGGATCCCTAGTGATGAGATCTTGGTTTGAAAAAAAAATGTTAGTGCAATATAGGTGTTGTGAACGTTAAAAGCTACCGCAAATTGACGCGTACTACCACTTTTTATTCTAAAAAGTGGTAGTACGCGTGATAGTGAAGATCTTCATCTTACGCCAAATTTGGGATTGAGATGTGGGTTCATCGTGTTGAAGTTGAGCCAAAGTGAGCCCATGCAAAAGCACCAAGAGAATACATTACCCCCTTCGAAATTTAAGAATCAGCCGGAGTCAGTTTTTGCAAGACCAAAGGACTGATCTTCCTTCCAATTGAGTTTATAGTATTTACCTGCTGGATTAAGACCGCCAGTATTCGCTGGTCCGAGACCTCCAAGTCCGAGAGCAGCTAATCCTGCTAGCGGTGACTTAGCTAGCCCACCCATCTGAAAATTAATAAATTATAAGTTTATCTTGTTGAACGATTGAGCAATAGATACAATATAATGTTTTCAAGCTCCAGCTGCTTGTTTTCATCTCCGTTGATATGATGAGGATGGGATCGCTGGAAAGGGTTGCCTGGGTAAAAAATAGTTTTTAGAGTAATAAATATTGTTCCAAAGAAAATTCGCATTAACTCTGCAAGTTTGATTTATGTGATAAAGTAGAAAAACAGATTATTGTTTTCTCGAACAATTCATATTAAAAATTTAAGTGAAAAAACAGGCAATGCGAATTCTCTTTGCTCGAAAGTCCACCACGTTGTGAGTTTCGAGTGGTGCTGCCCGTGAAAAAATGCATTGCCAAAATTGGGAGGAGGACAAGTTCATTTTGAATTCTATAACTGAACAAATAGTGTCATGTATAACATGCACTTCACGGCGGTTAATCATTGAATTATAACGTATTACAAAAATAAAATCGGTCAAGGCGTGGTAAAGGCTAAGTAAGGACAGGTGCACATATAGGAACGTTGAAAAAATCATTTGCGCCATCTTAATGCAAGTGAATGTTTAAAACTTAAAGCTCGTCTCGGCGATGCCAGAAAACAAACAGATAAAGCTTGATATATTACGAATAGTATCTACGAATATATTTTCTACATAATGATTGAATGTACAATTGTGCTGAAAAAAATGGTAGGATAACTACTATTACGACTGTTAAATATTACACACTAACAATAGGGGTCAGGTTAACGTGCATCATTTTGAAGCCAGGTATTGGATATCATGTACTTCCTAGCAAAGCATAGGGTATCAGCGCAAAATAAATTAATAAATGAGACCATTCCACACCATTGGGACAACTACTTCATTCGCATTTAGTTATTAACGACTACGGGGATAATGGAAAGACATCTAAGCCAACTTGGGGTATATGGGGCAGCACCAATCACATAAATTCACTCCTTATCCCACTCAACCTCATAGAGAAATAGCATATCGCCAGTTGTCCGTATGCTTGACGTGTTAAATAATCATGTATATACAGTTCAATTAAGATTATTTTTAAAGATTAATAATTTACGAGAATTTGATGATTTTGAAAGTGAACAATAACTTTTAATCATTAAAATATATATGTACATTAATTTTTTTAAACCAACAATATTATTGTTTTCATGATAAATAAGTTTTAAAATTTTCGAATTAAGTGGTTTTGTTTATTCGCCAATTTCTTTTTCTTCTTTTATAAAATTCACCAAAATTCCAACGATATCAATTCTGCTGACGAGTATCCCGCCCCGCGATCACAGTAAAGAGAGCATAGAGATCGGAAGAGTCAAGAAGTGGTAAGGGTTATCGGGGCTCTATGAGGTCGGGCGGCGGTCACTCACAAGGTGGTGTTCGTGCAGCGGCGGCAGCAGGTGCGCGGGAGGCAGCGCGCCCACCAGGGGCGGCTTCATCTCCAGCACGGGGAACACGGGCGCGCACACCGCCTGCCACACCACACCCGTCACATACCCACACTACCACACACGTCCTAACATGTCTTAGCCTGGGCTAGCTCTCGACAATATCTTCTAATGTCTTGCTAGATATATTATTTTGTATTGTTGGTTTCTTGCACGTTCGAATTTTTACTAAATAGTTTATGTAAGACCAAGAGTAATTTATGGAGACAAAAAGAAAATCAAAGTACAAACCAAATTTCCTATTCAATTTTTTCAAATTCATAAAAATTAGTAGGCTGGCGTACTAATTTTAGAGACAGAGAATACTGGTATTCTAAACACTCTTTTAAAAAACTTTTATTTTTTTTGGTATTACTCTCTGAGCGTTTCAAAATAGTCTTCTTGTCTTTGTTTTCACTTTGGGGACAATTCTACACTTTACCCTTGTAAATATGCAAGCATTATACTCACAAAGAAAATATTATGCTTTCATTACACGTTTTTCTTTTTTACAACTATTAAAAATCTTCCAATCCCTGAATGCTGACACCATAAAATTCATAGAAGGTGATAAACATTATTTTTTTGATTTAGGTCGATGTTTTTCAAACTCAAATCAGTATCCAATCACAATCCAGTTCAAAGGCCTTGTAGGATTCTCATCATACAGCTCAAATAGGTGGTTAGAGTTAAGCGTCACCAATTTGCAGTTGCATTTGATGAAATATATTTGTTTTTCTATTATGAAAAATTCATCATATTATTTGTTAAACCATTACTTGACAACGTATGAGTCAAGATGTTAAAAGATAATAATATAGTATTAGGTAGCCCTGACTATTTTTGTTTGGCAAAATACCGCAACAACGAAAAAAGCCGCGATTAAACGAGAGCAGTGAAAAAATAATATAAATATATAATAATTATTCTTAATTTTAAAAATGAGACGAGAACATGAGAATTTTCTTAACGCTTAATGAGTTTACTTAGGTTTTAAAAAAATGATAGCATCTGTAACCGAACTAGGAGACCTGTGCACAGTCATCAGTCTGTGACAGCGCCTTACACTCTCTGTTATTTAGTAGAATTAGTTACATATTTACCTACAAAGGTTTGCTTTGATACAGAATAATAAAAATATGGATGTAGAGAGTAATATTGTTTATATATGTATGTATAGTCATTCTAGGAATGAATATATAAAGTATACATTTTTATAATAAGGTCTGAATAGTCAAAAAAAATCCGCTTCAGTACACGATGTAATTTAAATGAGTTCCCAATTACCATGTTACCTAAAAATTACAACCATCCTTCCCCTCCAGTCGCCGATCTTTTGGACCTTCTCTTGTATTTTTACTACTCGTTTATTTATGGGTTCTAACACATTTACGTTAATTAGGAAATTCCATCATTGTCTTCGCTGAAATTATGATGCTGGACACTAAATATGATACTTACGACCTCTTTCATCCTTTAATAAAGTGTAAATGTAAATACTCACTACTAAACACTCAAACTAAAGTGTAAATACTCAGTTTATATATCTACTCAGTACTAATTTATATATCTGTGGTAGTGGATTTTTTAATGAATGTTCGACTAAATACTTAATGATAAAAGGCGTTTATTATTTGTTTTTTTTTTTTTTTTTTTTTTTTTTTTTTTTTTTTTTTTTTTTTTTTTTTTTTTTTTTTAACGTTTGTCCTGTTTGTATTTAAGTTTTTGAAGGATATGAAATAATAAATTGTTAAAATAGTTTAGAACGAGCCAATATTATTTTGTTAGTTATTCATTTTCGTGAACTATTTTCAATTCATCATTAATTTAATTTTTCTTATTTTGAAGGTTTACATACCTTGAGGGCAACAAAAACGAATGTGCCTTATGGGATTAAAGTGCTTGCGTTTTTTATGTGGTATCGATGGCTTTACGAGCATATGGCCTGACCTGATAGAACATGACTACCATCACCCTTGGAATTCTGAACGCACTTGGCGTTGCCGGTCATTAAAAAGGTGTAGATAATTTTTTTGAAAGTTCTCAAGTCTGAATAATCGCCGGCGAAAGTTGGTTCTACAGACTGAAAATGCCTTAAAAATCGCGTTTTTGTATTCAAAGTTAATAACCATGTTATATTGAACAGATTTTACATAGAGAAATATATACATTGTACACATACACGACTATACCGAGGTCAATTTTGAAAAACTCCCACGTTTATTAAATTAGGTGTGTTGTCAATACTATCCTGTTATTTTATGCAAAATAATTAATTAATAAATATTGAAATTATATTTTGTTTAAATTGAACAGATATATAACTATTTTTACATAAGTTTAAATTAAATAATGGTATATTTTATCCACGAGGTGTATTTATAAATACAAATTATGCATATGCAAAGGAAAATCAGTTTGCCAAGGTGATTAGATGGATGAATAAATCTTATCTATCAAAAGTCAGATCAAAATATTAACATTTTAGTGCAAGTAACTTGATTTTTGACAATTCATATAGGTATGTAAATTGTATAAGAATTATATTGCTTGATGTTAAAACCTTTTCGTGGAAGACGCTAGTGGCTCTTAGCTATAGAGGCTCAAAATAAATTACTACCAGCGACTAACATAGATAAAAATTTAAATTATTTGCAATATGCTAGTTGGGGTTATTAAATATTTATTTTACATTTTTCATTAAAATAATGATTGTATTTAGTCCTCCATTAAACGTAATTATTTTTTCAAACGATATGCAAAAAAGTCTGAGTGATACTGATACTGAAACGACTATCTATGTGTATTACACAACAACAAAGAAACGGACGTTCTCAATTCGACCGTATTCTTCCTACACCTTTCTAGTAAACCCGTTTAAATTTCAAGGAAAAATCAACTTAAGTAGCAAAGAAGTGGTGAGAACTAGGAAATAAAACATTTGTTTTTTTTTTTTTAAAGACCCAGAGTGGCAGACGGGGCGCTCTTTTACAATGGCTGAACATATTTAAAGTATATAATTAAATGCTTATTTAAAATGTCAAATATTTTAATATATTTAGGTAAAAGTTTAAAATAATAGGTATATTTTTGAAATATTTATAAATAATTAGTTGTTTTTGGAGTCAGTGGAGTGCCAAAGCAAGTCATACGAGACGACGGATACATACATAGTATATTCCGTATTTAAATATATATTCCTTTAGCTTTTGTTGGTACAGGCTACAATAATTAATGATAAGGATTTATATATATATATATATTTAGATATATATCATTTTCACTAGAAAACTGTTTAATACAAAAAAATATATTATAGACTTATATTTATTGGTATTTTATTATTCATACATAGATGTGAAAATCAAAACTTCAAAGGTGTTTTACATAAAATTTTGAAATGAGTGTATATATCTCTTTCTTAGTACCAATCTTAAAATTATGTAATCCTTCTGAAAACCACATAATAATATAAAGTAACATCCTGTAAATGCGGGCCCAGTGGGCCTCTCCCTTTTTAAGAAGGATTAGAGCTCATTTCACGTCACTGCACATGTGATAAATTTTCGTATAATACGTGTAGGTTTCGTCATGATTTTTTCCTTCACCGACGAGCATGAGATGTATTTGTCTAAGTGGTTCTTGCCGAATTGGTCTCCACGATTTAATAATTTTGCCATCATCATAATTTTGTATAAATGAATTCAACTTACATCTTGCGCCGGTACGGCGTAATTTCCCTGTATTGTGTAGGCTTGACCGCCAGCTAGTATGACAGGTCCTGCGACGTTTGGCTTTGGTCTGTATGGAATTGTTGCACCTTTTGGTGGACTCTGAATACAAAAACAACTTATATGAATTTATTTAGGTTAGATTACACTGTGTAGATGAATACATGCATCGGTAGCATTTGCTAAATAGGAATTTTACAAAAACCATTAAGATATACTACATGTAAGTAAATGTGTAGTCAGCAGTATTTATGTATTATATATATTTGAACTCACCTCGAGCATAACACAGCAAATGTGATAAATGCACTGTGTTATGGCGTCGCATGTGCCACTGATCGTCACCGCTCTCTCAGTTGAGTTTGGAAGCATCTCACTTGCAACCTTTAATAAAATGAAGTTTTGTCTTTAATATAGTAGTTAAAAAGTGATATAAATATTACAAATTTGTAATATATATCATAAAGTTTTATTACAGACAGTAATAAGTTATTTTATATTGTGAAACTTAACCACTAAATCGGAATGTACTATTCGACTAGATTGACCTAGTAAGAGAGTATAGTGCTTTTAAAAATTTATGATGGATTCAATGTTATAACAATCACAAGATTTTGTTATTTTTGGACATAAAATTCAATAATATTAAATTTCTTAGTATTTTTAACTTAGCGTAAATTTAATTAGATAGATAAATGTGCAAAGGTTACATTTATAAAAAAAATTAGTTCTAAACTAAACTAGTTTAGTTTACAACTATTTATGCTTATTATTACTTAAAGGGTGAAAAATGTCAATCTCAATTCGTAGCAAATTTCACAGAAATTGATTAAGTTAATCGGTATGAAAATGTGGCGGACAGACAGAGTTGCTTTCGAATTTATAATATAGTATGTCCGACAAGATATTTATATCCAAAAATGGACACAAATATCTTGTCGGTATCTCGGGAAGTCGTCTGTTTAGGGGGTGGCTTCGAATCGATTCGAATCGGGTGTGAGTTTATGTCAACAGTACAAATTCATAGCAGCGGCCGCGAGCCAAGAAGTTGGCAGCGCGACAAGCGAGCGGACGGGCGGTACCTGTATGTTGGCGCCCGTGACGTCACGGATCTCCTTGATCTTGGAGCCGCCCTTGCCGATGAGCGAGCCGCACTGCGACGCGGGCACGATGAGCCGCAGCGTGATGGGCGCGCGCGAGCCGCCGCCGCCGCCCTCGTTGAACTGCGAGCACCACTGCAACGTGTACGGGCTCTCAGCCGGCGGAGCCACCGAGGTGCCGCAGCCGCCAGGACGGCGAGGGTTGCGTGAGCGATACGGAGACGATATCGCTCGTTCAGACTTTGACTTTAACTATTGAACTTTTCTAATAGTCAAAACTTAATTCCTCTATATGCTTATTTAATACATTACTTACGGATGATCAAAGTTGTCGTAAGACAACCCAGAACTGATAGAGGAATCGACGAAAATTATAATTATTTGCCATAATTATAAAGTTTCCATTAAAAAGATTTTATTTTGAGTCTAAATTATTTTTTGTGAACCCTTGAGTACGATTCTATTTGTTTATTGTTGACGTGAGATACTGAGAAAATATTATTATATTAATTCAATCAATCAACTAATGACTCCTTAATTACGTTTTCATTTATTGAGAATGATTGATAATGTTTTGTAATTGTAAGTTTTTTATAAGTAAAAACTTTATTTTTTTTTTCGAAAAACCATTCATATACATAAGAACAGTGCATGAAAGAAATATAGTTATAATTTGTAATATGTTATGATATAAAATTGTTATTATACTTTATTGGGATTAATAGTTGTTTATTATGATTTAATCTTATATTTATTTAACTTTGATTATTATCAATAAATCAATCCTCTATATCTAATTTTCCTTCATAATTTAATTGTTTATTATATGTTTATTATACATAATAATAAATTTTCATAAGAATAAAGAACTCTTAATGCATATTCTATGATAATATGTATTAGGAGTTCATTCCGTTCATTGTTTTACACATTTATTATATTAAAACATTTATATACAAACCTCTTCAAACTTCTTGCAGATGAGTGTGAAAGCTTTGAATATAGCACTCGTGTTGCCAGTGACTGTAACAATTCGCTCTGGACATGATCCATCTGATATATTGATTTTAGCTCCAGACTGAAAAAAAAGTTGCAACAAAATCATTATCAAAGTATATTTTTTAAATTTTGCTTAAAAGTGGCTGTTATTACATTAAATCCAGATGTTTATATTGAGTTAATTATAAAAGTAATATTTATAGGTATAATTAAATAGGTCTTTTTGTTTAAATATATATTTTAATTTGAATTAAAATGCTATCAAATGTTTAAAGTCAAAAATAGTTAAATATAAAAAGTATTTGTTTTGCTCACCTCTTCTCTAAATCTTTTAACAATTTCGCCTTTTTTTCCAATGATGCTGCCAACCTCCTATATGATAATAAAAAAAAATAGTTTAAAATATGATATTATATTTCGCTTAAAGAACTATAAATTTAGATATTCAGTTATTAATGCAGTTAGCATTGGCAAGTATTGTGCAACAAGCTCACGCATAATTAATGCAACTGCACGAAGATTTATATCGTACAAAAGATTTCCTGTCTGGTATCCATTAATAGATGCAGCACAGCAATTCTTTACAGCAATAATAGTATCAGGGATGCACAATGACAGTTTTAGAGTGTCGGCGACGTAACTCCGGTTTGTTCCTGGCAGCAACGCTAGTTGACTTCTGTAGTATGTGAACAATGCACATGCGTCAGTCTAGCCTCTCAAGTAATACATCTTAAAAGACGCAAATAGAAGTGGGATTGATGGCGAAAGTATTTATCAGTTCAAAGAACTTTACATTTAAACATTATGCAGTTTATTCAAGCTAAATTATTATACATTTTAATGCAAACATGCAAATATATATTGAGCTCACAAACAAGGTCAAGCTGTGCTTTGTTTGTGAGTCTTGTTGACATAATGAAGATACATATTTACAAGTGTGTGGAGTTGTAATGTAAAATAGGCAATAAGACTCGCTACTAAATATAAACTGTATGCATGCAATTTAAGTGAATCACGATTTTAATTTAAAAAACTAAACAGACATGAAAGAGAAGAAATAAAAGAAAGGGCTCTGAATGGTGAATATCACTTACATTATTTCAATTAGAAAAAGATACAAATCGACATGTTTGATGAACAGGGAGAGTGCCAATAGCTGGCAAGATGCCAGGTATACTTTATATTGGATTACAGCCAATTAAAACTGGATACTAGACATATCACATAGGTAGACGTTCACATCAATACATTTCACGGCTGAGACACATTTAAGTATTTAATTAGAAACTATTCAGCTACGGCTTATGAGCACAATAAAAATATTTCCTTGAAGTGTTTTGTAGTTTTCTACTTTCAATTATATCCATTTATATTGCAAACGCTTATTTATAAATTCACATTTTAAATAATTATTTCACAGGGGAATTAATTTTCTTTGTCAACAACACAGGAATTTTCATATCATATAGATTGTTCATTACAATAAACAAATATTAATTTGTCATTTTTTTTTATGATATTTTGCAAACAAAATGAAACACATTTCTTAAGAGATATATATAAGTGACAATAATATGATCTTCCTTTGTCTTTTATGCTATGTTAAAGTTATTAATAAAACAATCAACATCCACTATGAAACATTATTTGTAATTTTTTAATTCCATTAATAAATACTCCTATAATACATGAATATTTGATAGAAATCAATTTGTTGGTAATTTTAATACGATCAAAATAAGGTACCATAATTTTATGAGTCACTTCCTTTGGTTTTGGATTTTAATTAATAGGCATTAGCATGTTGATAAGCATGTTTGATGGATATATATGGATATAATCATATTATTTTTGAATTGATACATCTAAATATTGTTTATAATCGAATGCTAAATTAATGAAGGACCATCTCAGATTAATTGCTCTTGATTGAATTAATGTTAACTAACTCGGTTAAGGTTATTTGCATTGACTTCTGATTGTACAATTGATATAAACACTTTCTAAACAATTATTGGAAAGTAAAAGCATGTAATAGTATACTTTTACAGTTATGTAATAATAGGAACAGCTTAATGATTAAAGTAAGATAATTTCTTTAAATAGCTACAAAAACCTATTCTAAGCAAGCAAGGTAATATATAAAGAGGATATTGTGTTAGGCATCCATACAAGTGCCTGTTTTCTAACAGGATTTAAATATCAATGTCATGTAAGATTAACATACTTTAGAGTCATACAACTCATTTAAAAGACAATTATTGTATTTATATTATTTTATTATTTATGTAATGTTCAATTTTTCTTATACTATTGCTTATGTTTTCTTTATTTATTTTAAAGCACAAAAATTTGATTAAAATGATTATTATATGACTTCCATTGTGTGGTAAGCATACAATATTTTATTGGAAGGAAGTAAAACTATTATACATCACTTAAGAGTGAATGTAAGTTAAAAGTCTAATCTATAAATAGCCTCATGTTATTATAAAGATAAGGGAATATAGAAGAAGGTAAAGTGCACACTTTCACAGAGAATGCAAATAGAATTTATGTGAAAACACCCAGTATTTGTTATTATGTTTAGTGCAAACATTCTTACCTTCCCCTGCATAATCAATCTGATAGTGAGGGTAACTTTGGAGTCTTCTTCATGGAGAGTGGGGGCTTTCTCCAGATCCATGCTGGAGGAGGTGTCCGTTGTATCTCGCGGAATTTTGGCTGCGTACAGGGCTACGTGTGGGCAGGGGACACTCCACTCAATCTAATGGCTGGGACTCTGGGGCTCTTGGCACGCACTGCAGGCAGGGTAAGCTGGAAAACAGGCGCACATCTCATAAGGAATATCCAAAGGTTTCGAGCGCTAAAGGTTCGGGGCATAGGAAATACTCCTCGTTTTGAAGCGAAGCTAAATACCGAAGTATTTATTTACAGTGATTATCTGTGGCAAGCGTAACGGAATGAGGGCGGCTAATGAGGATCTAGACGCTATTATAAACTAACTTGTCCTAAGTCCGACCGGATTTTGCGGCTGTAATACGAGTCGGCTCGCTCTGGTCCGCGGGACCGTTACTTGAACTCGGATACTGGTTCGCAACTCGCAACATAACCTCAGCGTCGCGCCTCATGGCTAGCCGACCGGGTTATCGATCCCGCAAATTCTAAACAAATCTTGACGACACTGACTTCGCAGCTTTCTTACCTCGTAGTTTATTCCGAAGAACAAAGATAACATAACAAATCTTAACACTAATATTATCACGAAGATTTGTATAAAATCACACTTATCACAATTTTCTTAATCACATTACTAAATTATAAAAATAATAAAATTCGACGCAGATGACGCGTCTATGTGAAGCTTGTAGTTGTCATAGACAACGAGAATTGTTTTGCTTTTGCTTGACTTGAATGCTAGCTACTTTAGTATTGAATCTGTGGCGTATGGCGACGATATGACAGCAGCCAATGAGTTTATTTCCAATGACAAAGATTACGGTGGCGATTGCAGCGCTACTAAGGTATTCCATACATTGCCTCACGAGACTTATATTATAAGTGAGCAATACAATTTTATCGTAGCTATTTTGTTAAAGTAGACCTTTGTTTTGGTTATATGATATGATTATGTAAATTTATTTATAGTATTAAATTTTCTTCGTTGATGTATAAAGACCAGGGTTTAATGATATATTTATTTAAGCCAAAAACAACACTAATCTTTTTAAATAACGATACTAGTCCTAAGTTTTAATGTGTACAATCTAAGTTAGGAACATAATTAATTAATTAAATCTTGCAAATGCCTAAAATAATTAAAGTTGTAAAGATTTTCTTTCTTCTCAAATTATACTAATGTTTCGCTTTAACTCGTTATTTGATATTATAATGCTGTAGCTTAGATTGCAGAATGAAAGGTAGTTTGTACTTTTAATCTGAACAAGATCAGAATGAGAAGCAGCCTTTTTGAGCCGTGTCCGATACTCTCATTGCTGATTCACGAGATGTTGTTACTTTTTAATTAGTGTGGATATTTATCGTCATTTGCAGTAGCTGAGAGCTATTTAAGAGATTTAATTATTCAAGTGATATGATTATTATTTATAAAAATATTTATTATATTATTAGTACTAAAAGTCCCAAGAAATAATATGTGCATTTTAATACATACTATTTACAAACACCTACAATTACATTATATAATTATTGTGACCCTTTGGTATACTAGAGTTTGATAAATAATTATTGTTCAGAAATTATATTATGCTAACGCTCAAGAACGCTCAAGAACTGTCATTTTCTTCATCTCATATACTTTTACAAAGTCCCGCCATATGTTAATTGAACATTTAAAATTTGATGATTGATAAACCACCTTTTCTAATGTAATATGTTAATCTCTGCTTAAAGTACAAAAATGTGATTTTTAGTTTTATGGAAAAAAAAACTTTACCACTTATTCGCTTATTTATATATATAATTGTATAATGTACGGTAAGGTTCGGTTGTAAAATATTACTAATAAAATTAAGGTTTAATATTCTCTCAGACAATTGGAGGTAGCTTTTATATATATGTATATGCTTTTTGTTATTAACCAATTTCTTGAATTATTAAGTCTTGCTTTGTCTTTGTTACCTTGATTTGCGAAAATTGTTTTCCTATTGTATGATAGGCTTGGCTTTTCTATTTGGTTACTGGTAGCAGGAATTTATTGAAATAAAGTATCGTATATGACAGAGGCTTGGTTAAAACAATTTCTCTGGTGTAAAATGACAATGAACGATATGCGAAAAAATTAAAAAAAAAACTATCTTATATCGATACGATCCCGTAGCCTATTCAATCCGTGCCGAAGACGTTTATTGCATTAGTGCATTATTTGTATTAGTGATATTAGTTAAGAATCTTACATAAACCGGTTCTACGTTAGAACCTACGTTTAGGTACCTTCCTGAAGAATTCCACTGCTTGAAATGAAAAATGAAATAAAAGGTAGGCATAGTCGAATAAATATCTCGGGATAAAATCCTTATTTTAGATATATGAAGCCGAGACGGACAGGTATTTCGTTAGAAATGAAAGTAACAACGAATTTAAATAAATTGTATTTGTTTCTAAAGATCTGTACGCCATTTGGTGCCATGTCCACAGTGCTGGCTCGTTTTTGTATCGAAATATATCAAGTATTACTTGTAAATTAGTCTTTTACAGTAAACTGTTAAAGTCAAGTATTACACTTGACTTTAACAGTTTACTCAACCTAATGTGTTTTAGGTATAAATGAGGATTTTCCAGTCCTAGTCTAGTCCACGACAACATAAAATCAGCGTTCTCAATTGAAGTAGATATCAATACAATATTATTCAGTGGAGTTATTAAAATGAAGATGAGTTTTATTACCTACCTATATTTTATTAATTATTTTTATACACATAGAATTTTGCATTAACCAATTTTTGCTGACTTGATTTATTGGGAAAGGATAAGCACTAAATGTAAAAAATATTTTTGTTTTGTAAAGTTCAAGAAAGAGAAGTACCAATAATAAAATAAGGGTCACAAATAATATACATTGGCAACATTGGAATGTCATTTATTTATTTTCCCGAATCCTGTAAGTTCCCATGGGTAGCAGCAGTTTCATTCTAGATTATTTAATTTATACGCTTTAACTTAAATCAAGAATACCTCTGCAAAACTCGACTTGCGCGCAGGACGATTTTATTTAATATACCTTGAAAATAAAATCTTTGTAAAGAATGTCATCTTACTTTATGAGATTTTGAAATTACTTTTTTTTTATTTGAATGGAAAGGCATACTTTATTATTAAACTTATTAAAACCTTTTTTAATTAAAAGCGCAGTTGTAATGCAGTTATCAAAATATTTTTTTAGAAATATTTCTCAGTCTTTAGTTACGTAGAAGTGTAATTAATCTAATGTAACCATCAATTCGCATTGGATTCCACAAACACGCATTAGAGCAGCGTGGTGGAATATGCTCCAAACCTTCTCCTCAAAGGCAGAGTAGGTCTTTAGCCCAGCAGTGGGAAATTTACAGGTTGCTAATGTAAATAGAACATGATCTTTTTAATTACTCTAAATTAATATTATATGTCAAAAAATATCGTGCAATGTATGTAATGTTTCACAGTTTTTGTGTAAAATATTTTTTGTTCCCATTAGCGCTTCCGGTGTTAAATCTGCGCTGTTATCGATTATGAGTGTCTTGAGTGGAAGTGCTTATTAACTCTTAATAATACGTATAAAATAGCCACTACACCTGATCCAAAGAAAATTAGCGCTAAGTTGAATATAATAATATTATTGGTTGTTAATATATTTTGCCCATGATCAATCTATACATATAATAAAATTGGAGTGTCTGTTTGTAATATTAAAATAACCCATTTTTACTAAATGCATATATTTTGTCTGTCTTTCTGTCTGTCTGTTTGTTCCGGCTAATCTCTGGAACGGCTGAACCGATTTCGACGGGACTTTCACTGGCCTATAGCAGATGTAATAAGGAGTAACTTAGGCTACTTTTATTTTAGTTAGAATTATATATCGAATAAAAATAAAATCACGCTACAATATCCAAATAACTTAAATTCAAACAACGCGCACGAAGTCGCGGGCACAGCTAGTTATACATAAATCACTCTATATATTTTCTATATATTCAATACTAGAATTTCACTTGGTGGAAGGGTTTTTGAAAGTATGTCTGACTATTTGAAGTTAATATACAGTATCAACGATTCAAATTAAATCAATCTTAAAGCGTGAAGCATTTTTTTGTTCGTTCTCTAACCAGTAAGATCCATTTAAGAAGCACAGCGGATGAAATCGTCGTGTAAACACCGGTTAAAATGAAGCATATTTTTGCCGAGTGTACACTAATGGACAGCTTTATACTGTATTTGTTAGATAAGTTGAAAACAAACAATGGTCTAGGAAGATAAGTTATTTAATGTAGTTAAGTTCGTTTTAATAAAAAAAAACTTATCACCAACATTTTTCCTTCGTGTACCTATAATAAAATATTATTTTTTAACTAAAATCTTACTAGTCTTATATAAATATATTCCCATTATGACTGACACAATTCAAGCAATTAGGTATTTAATTTTATTTCTAGTTTTTACTCAAAATAATTTACAATTAACTATATACCCATCTAGGCGGTCTGCTAAAATTTAACAGCAAAGGTTAAAAAGAAAAACTTTTTATTAGTAGTGGTAGACTCTGTTCTTCTAGTTTACATAGGATTATGATTAGCAATAACAACATAAAATAACTATTTTTTTACCGTGTTATATATTGAAAACGACTAATTTAATTATCGTTACCCTGGTTTAAATTTAAGCTTGTCATCACAATATTATTAAATTAACTCATGGTATTCTTAAGGAAATCACTGCAAATCAAAACAAGAGTTAGGTAGTGATGTCTCTGGAGGGTTTAGTTAACAAAGTCAGAATATGTAGATTGTTGGAGGACCCGTTTATTAACAATAACCACTTTAATTACTTGTGACTGACTCTATTAGATAACGGGTTGTAATAAGAACAATATATTATATATAGATACGTATTTATATACATATTTAATGAATGGAAGTTAATTATATGCGTATAAGTTAATTTACATAAACAATAAAGAATCGACTAAAAATGTTTTATAAAATTAGAAATTGTCCTTTGGAATTCGAATATATAACTCTGAGCATATATTATTTCTATTTTATTCGATACAATATAATCACATTTATTTGTGATTCATTGTTTAATTTTTATTAGGAAACTAGTGTATTTAACTAGATGCCGTATCAAATCGTTTTTAAGGTTTTCATGGAGTAATATTTCGCTCTCAATAATACTGGTTCCTCATCGCATCGTAAAATTTACTCAATAAAATTATTATGACGATCTCAACAATAACTGTATAGGAATACGGAGTTTGTACGGGTGGTAGCTTTGCGTTTAATTAATTTTTGAGTATTTTGCATTGATTTTACTTATTGAAATGTTTCATATCATTAATGTATAATCTTTAAATTCATTTCTTTTAGTGTTTATTTACTTAACGTATGTTTTTTTCTGCATATTCTTAGCTAATATTGCGTTAAACGTAAAAATAATATCCAAAATTGAGTTTTCTATTTAGTTGAATGTAGAAGCATTTTTAGTTAAGTATGGCTTATTGTAATAAAAGGGTAAGGAATTTTTTTTTTTTTTTTAAATATTATTGCGATATATGGTGTATTTCTTAATAGAAGACAACGATTTTTTTTTCAAATATTACGATAAAACTTTATCATTCAATTATTTCAGCATACAGAATTACTTACCATATAAGTATTTGTATACATATTTTATATTAAAATATACGTAATTTTCTCACTTAAATTATATGGACTAACTTGTTATTTTAAACTTTAACTAAAATAACGGTTCCTTGTTTCAAATAAAGTTCGTAAGTATAAAGTGAAACTTATGAAGTCAAGAAAATAGTTATTTTATATTTATTGCTTCGAAATTTGAGTTATCTTATCTGTAAGCCAATAATATTATAGTAATAATATTTCATATTCGATAATCCTCTTATTGGATTAATACAGAACAAGTGGAATTACCCATTATTGGACAAAACTGAGTTAGTACCTATCCACTTAAACCTATTGAATATCAGATACTTAAGTATATATTATATGGATATTAGTCGTAATCATTATGTAGGTATAATAATGAGACGGACAAAACCGAAAGAGAACCTAAATCTCTAAAGAAATTATTTAAACAATACACACAAGATTAGTGAACATCGTCGTAGATAATTAATTCTAGGATTAAACTCGTCCTCAAAAATAATTTTGGTCACGTTGCGTATTCAGCGGTCTACTGTGTCCACATCGTGATGACATATGATAAATTTATACAGAATGAATTGCCGTCGCCGTGCCAGAACAGCCGGGCATCGGCCATACAAAAGGTTATTATTGTTGGTGACTCTCAATTTAACATTGGAGCGAAACGGAATCAATTAGTTTGCGTACCCTTTTGAATTTTTCAGGTTTCATCAGAATAGAGGGATTAGAAAGTAGAAAATTTTAAAATTATTCCTTTATCGGAACTTGGTTACGATACTGCAGTATTAATTTCAATCGTTTTTTCAAATTTGGTTGATGTTTTAGTAAACATACCTATTATGACTCAGAGGTATGTTTAAAGTTTATTTAGTTCATTAAAATACAAGAATAAAAAATATGTATATATTATTTCGCATTACATTGGATATATTCGTTAAGCAATAACACTAAGCCTCAAAATAACAACATTTTTTTTTAAATTGATTTTAATTTGTTTATACCTTCTTATTTTAAAAAGGTATATAATAGCTGTATACATACAAGGTAAAGATAATTAAAAAGGAAAGTAATTTATAATATAATATTTTATGAATAATAGTGTAAGAATTTAATACAACGAAAGTTATGTGGGATTTTGTTGAAAACATTGTAGTCATATGATAGCGGTCAAATAAACTGACAACGTATTACTCATAGCGAAATTTCCATATTTCACGTGAAGCTTCTAATGCAACCTGTCGTAAGGGTTTAAATTATGAATTGTTATTTCAAGTTATCATTTAAACGTAAATTATTTCAGTAAATAATAACTATCACAAAAGCAATAAATACTATATATGTTAACCAAAACTTTGACATAAAGTTTTAACGAGTTTTTTTGTATAAATTCCTTTGTTATAGGTAATTGTTTATAATAATATATTAACACCATTCAAAACTAGTGATTGGTTTTATCATTTTTAAAATTGTAAATAATTATTTTAACATTTATTAAAAAAAAAAATTGATACTTACATTTAAATCCCGCTCGTTTGATCCCGTTCAAAACTAAAACAATATAATATCGTCGTTAAAAATACATTCTATTCTTTGAATATATAAATTATCTAAAGGTATATCTTATTTTAGAGGGTTTAGCAAACAATGATAATTGTATATTCTACAATTTTTCTTTTCTTTAATATTATAATATATTCCGATTTCTTGTTACATTTATGGACGTTAAATTTTGTAACAAATTAAATCGCATATATTTTGGAAAAACAAAACATTATATTTCTGATACTTTTTTTTTGTTATACCTATGCTACAGTTTTACTTTAGTAATTGTGACAGGCATGTAAAAATCGTCCTGATCTATGATTATTTCCTCCAATTATATTACACCTTGACGACCTCCGTGGTCGAGTAGTGTGTACACCGGTTTTCATGGGTACGCCATTCCGAGGTCTCGGGTTCGATTCCCGGCCTAATCGATGTAGAAAAAGTTCATTAGTTTTCTATGTTGTCTTGGGTCTGGGTATTTGTGGTACCGTCGTTACTTCTGATTTTACATTACACAAGTGCTTTACCTACTTATTATGAAATTTAACTTGTCTAATATAATTAATGAGTAAAGTTTTAGCTTGTCTACATATTATACTCGTACCTATGTAGCAATTCTACTTAATATAATGTTTATTGATTAGTCAAATATTTTCAAATTAAAAAATTACGTTGGGTTAGATTAATTGTTATATTTTGAAAGTCATCGCATAAAGCAACATACTGATTTTTAAGATATTATTAATTTGCATATTTTGATAACATAGTATGTGGGATTTTTTGAGGTATAATATCTTTCATTTCTTTTACACGGGAAAGGGATATAATATCATAAGTCCAATCCGCGGAATTCTTAAAATGCTATTGATATATAAAAATCGTGGACTTAAATTGAATTTTTATCTGAACTGTAGAAGAATGAGATGGTAATCTATAATTAAGAAAGCATTAATACAATAGGCGTCATCTTTCTTCAGAACTCTAAGTAATTTAACTTAATAATCCACTAGCATAGCTCACTTCTCAATTTAAATAAACGGATTTTATATCTTTCATTGTGCCGTTTTAAAGCGGATCTATAAGAATATGACAATGTCATAATTATATAATAAATATATTTTATCATAATTACGTGTTTCTTTCATTACAAATTAAAATTAAATAATCAATGACGAGAATGATAAATTCATTGTTGGCCTTAAATACTTTATTTTTATCGATCTCTATAAATCTTAAAAAAATAATATGCAATCGTGATAGTAATGAAAGTACTATTTATCTAACCAAACAAATAAAATGAAAAGTGAAGCTTACTAACGATGCTCCATCTATTTAGGCAATCTTTGACCATACATATAGTGATGTATGAAAAACAAAAATGCATATACTTATAGTAATTAAGCTTAACAAATGTAAGGTCGCTTTGACCGGGGAGAAAAAAAAAAACGAATTAAATATGTATAAATAAAAATAATCACGAATGTACGAAATGATGTGGATGTTTTTAATAAGTTAAATATATATTGAATGATCTGTAACAAAAATGATAGGAAAAATAATACTATTATTAAAAAAAAAAAACATTTTTTCAATTTATAACTTAAATTTTCTAAGCGAATAATTCAAATGAAAACACTTATTATTATTGCGGTATCCTTTATTATTATTTATTTATATACATTCCGTAATAATCATACTTGGCTCTTAATGCGATTATCGTACACCGGAACTTCGACGCCATTATACTTCGCTTACTTAATTACACACTAGATAATATGTTCTATAGGACAGCATTCTATTGTTTCACCGCAGGAATCCATGTGAGCAGCTAGAGTTGCATAGAGCTATCGCATTCCCGTCCGTGTTTACTGCGGAACCTATCTCAGATATTCCAAATAACATGATTGCTTGTACTAAATCTATCTATCAAACTAACTCGATAATCTACATGCGTAATTGTTTATTTATATACCTACAAGTATCTTATGTGAATTACATGAATCTATGTTAAACTGAAATTCTGGCGTTGATGAAATAAGTTCTGTTTGTATGTATTGAAAATTTAAAATTTAATTGGTATCACGTGTTTAACAAATACGCAAATCATGTTAGATTTTTAAACTTAAAATTTTGGATTTATAATAAACTTTTTGATTTAAATCTATATACCTTTCTGTTTTTTATTATATCGTTGATTTGAGATGTTTAGTACAAGTTTTCAAATTTGTAAAGCAGAATTTATTTTTAAATCACAAGCAATGTCGGTAAATTGTTTCCCATGGTTAACGTTTACATTATTAGTAACAATGTATGTACTGTTTAAACAAATGAGTCGTTGCCTATTAATTATTTCTGGAACAGTCCTAGCCAACACAATATATGCTAGAACCTATATGCAGTCAATTCCTAAGCGGAAACCAATCAAGCGCTTGAATCGCTCGAGGATGTTTAAGTGGGTATATTATTCATTGGTTTCTCGGCCAAATCGCAAACCCTGCTATGTCAAGGAAAGGTTCGACGGTATGCGATTTGTTTGTTTTTGTTTCATTTGCTACGAGCGTTATTTCATTTTGTTGTATTTCCAATTGATCTGCGGCGAATTGTGTAATATGAAAAAATGTTCTTCAAAATTCCTTAAGGAATAATTAAAAAATATATATATTAGTAATAACGTAATTAATCACTGATAAGCTATATGTAGAGGACTCTTAAATACTAAAAAACAAGATTTAACATGAAAAAGAATGAAAAATGTGTTAACGAAATATTTTTACAGTTTATGCACTATAGGGGTATAGGTTTTCGCTGATCGTAAAAAGAGCCTTATTATGGAGTTCCACTCCGTAATGAGTCAAGAGTCATGAAACAGTATTGCAAAATTTTATCGTTTTTTCTATAGAGTGTCAAGTACGAAATCTACGAAGCTATATATATAAAATGACATAAAAATTATACATTGTTTCAATTAAAATACATCAATAAAATAGTGGGTGTATGATGTGTGGCAACAATAAGGTAAGTCTGTACCTAAATATCAATGTTTAGGTTAACTTTTAATGTCAAAGCTATGACGTTTTTCTAACAGATTTAATATTATTTAAAGAGAATTCAAAGAATGTATTTTTTTATTTACTATAGAAAATACTTTTCCAGGCAAGATAAATAAAACATATTAATTTTTAAATGACATCACAGGAAGTCAATTGTTTCGCTCAAAATTTGATTGCAAAATAAAATAAAAAAGGGTTGTTTAATGGGTTATACGTTAGTTGAGTCCACGACTTCGCCCGTTTTTTATTATTATTTCTAAACTATAGTTTTCAATTCTCATTTCAGAATTTAGTCCTTTGTCATATAAAGTACTTTGTATTTTTAATAACAATATGTTACTATGTAGGTTTATAGTTTTCTTTAATTTTTAACCATTATTTGAACATTGTTGTTTATGGCTCGATTTCATAAGTGTTCCAGTCTAATTATTTCCTAAGACACTTAAGAGTTAACATTGTAAATTATTTAGAGTAAAACTAAAATTAGATTTACAAAATAAAATAAAATGTACTTACGATTAAATTTCCGTAACTAACTATCATATTTGCTGAACGATATTGTAATGATTTCATGAACAATCCTTAAAATTATATTGTAAATCAACGTTAAATTAATACGCAAATAATATTTACGTGTAAATATGACAGAAATTTAATTGATAAAGTTAACAATATGTTTTTTAAATTTTTTTTACTATATTGCAACTTTTAATTGCTTCGGCTGACTTGTCATGACATTCCCTGCTTACGTCTAATACCCTCTAAATAACTTATATTCGCTAAAACGGATGCAGCAAAAGTTTGTGGAGCAGTACCGGATTTTAGTAAAATTCGAATGATAACAATTTAACAACGAGATATGAGTTACGTTATTTTTATTAATTGTTAATAACTACAATTATATTTAAAAATAAATATTGACGTATAAAGTGTTTTATCATTGATTGTAAAATAAACAAATTTAAAAGTGGAAATAATTATAAGAGTAAGCAAAAGTATCCATGAATGTAACTGTTTTGATACTGTAAGATATTTTAATTG
The DNA here is from genome assembly GCF_905147765.1 of Vanessa atalanta. NCBI lineage: Eukaryota > Metazoa > Arthropoda > Insecta > Lepidoptera > Nymphalidae > Vanessa > Vanessa atalanta. The sequence goes on from NC_061877.1 coordinate 5,135,190, forward strand.
GAGCCAATATTGATATTGTAGAGATCTGGAATGTTCAGCGCTTAATTGAGAACGCGTAGAGGCTTATTACAACGACTTTTGAATATTCATTTAATGTCTATCTTTTCAGCTCCAAGTACAGTGGTAGTAATCATTTTAGATTTGAATTATGTTTTGTTTCAGTTATAATTAGGTAATAGGCATATATTAGATCATGCTTGAAAATCAAAGTACTCTATATTATTTTCACTTTAATCAAGTAAACATTAGCAACTTAATATTAATGGTTATGTATATTGAGGAATAAAACATAAGGTCATTATAATGTTAACAATTAATCTTTTTACAATATTGTAACGCGCATAAATTATCTAAATTTCTATAGTTTATTTTTATTTATTTCAATTTGTACAATATTGCCGAAATGGTTCAATGAATAGGACACGTGGACCTTATGCATAAGCCGCGAGTTCAAATCCATTTTCGTTTGCATCATTTGTGTTTATAATTTAATTCATCTTGTGCTTGGCGGTGAGAGAAAACATTGTCAGGGAACTCGCATGTCGGATCAAATTCGGTCACTTGTATAATATATTAAGTCTCCGAACTCGCACAGAAGCTGTAGTATGTTCTAAATATTTTCAAAAACAGATCTATCTTTGCCCAGCACGGACGCGGTGGACAGTGGACGGACAGTGGGCACGGACTGTTATTAAACTTTACATAACCTTTATAATATTATGCCAATGGGGTACGTGGAAAATAATTTATATAAAAACTGTTTTAATATAATTTGCGAGGTTGTGTAATAATAAAATAAACTACAAAAATTTAATATAAAACAATTTGCCTTGAATTCTTTGAACCTTGAAAACGTGATAAGCTTAGAAGTATTTTCATTAAAATATTTGATACAAATAAAGTGCTAATATATTTTTTAAATTAAGATCAATTATGTAATTTTGATGTCACAACAATTATCTTCTGTAGAATAAACTTATATATTGATAGAAGTTATAAAAGGGTTCAATATAAGCTTACAGAAGTAGTAAGAAGTAATCTTATCGCACGCTGCAATATATTTATGAGTGTGTAATAATAAGAAAGAGCTTACGCTGTGGTATAAAACTTGCATAACGAATAATTACCCTAATGTAAGTTTGCATGTATGTATACAAGAGAACTTGACTTTAGATTCTCATAGATCTTGATTCAACCCTGACTCAGGCCAATAAAAAAAATAAAATAATTCTTTCGAGAGCAGTGACATGAAATTTATACTATATATATAATTAATACTCCGTGGTTGATTCCGTAGCTGAACTCTCACCGGTCGTGTTGGAGTACCGGGCTATCGGATTATGAGAGGGGTAATAGAGGGTACACGTATGTTCGTAACACTTGATCACTATTATATATCCCGCCCAGTTAGCTATTCTCAGTTGACAATGGTCGCTGTGATCCAAATCGTACAGGAAGGCAATCTTGATATTATAATATTACAAGAGAACAGTATAGTTAGATATACTAACTATATCAGTTCATATTATGTACGTTTATACATCGTTATATTATAGATGTTTTATGAAATAATATTTAGGCTACTGTTGATACGCTTGCTTTTATTACAGTTTTCGGGGTATAGCTGCGTTTGAACTCGTATAATGAATACCATTAACAAAAAAATTTTTCGGCTCTCACGTCACCCACCAATTCTGATGGGGTAGCTTTTAAACCAGAACCACTTGGCTCAAGTGAAAGGAAAATAAATATATTATAAAAATTTGTATTATATTGTTTTAAATATTTTATATACTTTATTGTATAGGATTATAAAAATATTTTTCATTACTTTTGTCATCAACAACAAACCATGATTTTCCATAACACAAGTGCTTTGGCTACTTACATTGGGATCAGAGTAATGTATGTGATTTTGTCCACTATTTATATTTATTAATATTTATTTATTATGTTCCTGTTGTTTATTTTATTATTCATTATAAGTTTATTCAATCTTATCAAGGAAATATCTACACTGCAGTTGAGATTTGTTTCCGTTTTGTGTTACCTTATTCGTATAAAGTTTCTAGGGTGTGAGGCTATTAGGTAGGCTATTTGTAAAGTTAATAAGGTGTAAGCTCTATTCCAAATTTCATCAGGTCATTGGTTTTAGTGTTAAAGAGTAACAAAAATTCGTACATCCATTGCAAACTTTCGTGTTTATTATATATGATACTAATAAAAGTAAGTTTTTAAAACGATATTTTTAAGTGGTTATTTCATCTCAATTTGTCCCGTAATAGTCGTGTATTAATTTTACAATTTTTCCGGTTATTTTTTTATTTCTTTTACGAGATATACCTTAGACATTCTGACAATTGTAATAGGTAGAATGTGTAATTGGGCTACCTGGTGTTAAGTTCCCATAGACATCAGCGTTGTAAGAAATGTTAACCATTCCTTACATTGCTAATGCAACACTAACCTTGGGAACTAGGAAGTTACGTCCCTTGTGCCTTTAATTACACTGGCTCACTCACTCTACAGACCGGAACATAAAAATACTAAGTAATACAGTTAAGCGGTAGAATAAGTAGTAATGGTCTGAGAAAGAATGAGTTATGAATAGGCGTTCGTTTCTTTACTAAAATTCCGCAGATATTTTTAACTTTGCCGCTTCATAAATTTAAATCATTTGTAAAAAAATAATTAAAAAAAGCATGTTATTCAATACAAGATGATAAAAAAACGCGGAGCTAATATTGTTGACTTCCAGACAGGATATAACTTTTACATATATAATTGTATTTAACTAACATAACTTTGTATGTTGGAAAAGAGTATCTACCGAATTTCTTGCTGTTTCTTCTCGGTAAATACATTCCAAAACGGTGGAGCTTCACTTAATTTTGTGAAATTGAAAGAAAAAGTGCTTGTAAAAGCTTACTCGATTAAAGTATATTTAGATTTTTTGGTAGTACCCAAACTTGCACGTAAACTCTACAACCTTTTTTTTAGTGCTTATACGTATACATATTATATAAAGACAGGGAGTTAGGAAGAGATAATACCTATGAATCTACAGATTCAACTATAATTTTACCAGATAGTAGAAAGATCCCGAATTTTCTAGAAATTCAACATATTTCCCCTGTGTCGTCTTAACATTGTACTGCAAGTAATCCGATTTTATAATAACCGTAAGTTGGTCAAATGATATTAACGTAAAGATATAACCGGTATTCATTTCTGATTCCAAGGTACCTTTATTTATAACAATGTGGCATATTCGTTTTGTGATCTGTTATGTTTTTATGGTTTAAACTATTAACTTGGTCAAGACATACCTAAAATGTTTTTATGATAAGAATTAAAAGAGTTTAATGCAAGTAATAGTTTGAGATACTGTATATATACTACCACCAAGTTATACATACAGTATAACTTGGTGGTAGGGCTTTGTGCAAGGTATAGGTACCACCCACTCATCAAATATTCTACCGCCAAACAGCAGTACATAGTATTGTCGTGTTCCGGGATGAAGGGTGAGTGAGCCAGTGTAACTACAGGCACAAGGGGCGAAACATCTTAGTTCCCAAGGTTGGTGGCGCATTGGTGATGTAAGGAATGGTTAATATTTCTTACAACGCCTATGTCTAATGGGGCGGTCGTGACCACTTACCTTCAGGTGGCCCATTTGCTCGTCCACTTACCGACATCATAAAAAAAATATGTTGTATTCCTATATTGTTTTACTTGGTTATAGGGCCACTGAGTACCATTCACTCATCAGATATTCTACTGCCAAACAGTAGTACTGAGTATTGTGATGTGGCGGTGTTACCACCGCCTTGACGATAAGTGGTTACCCACTTATCATCAGGTTACCCAGTTGCTCGACCACCTACCTATATAACAAAAAAAAAATTATGTCCGTAAAATTAAATCATTGTGATAGGCTGATTAATTTTAATACTCTTCTATTTTAGCAATAGAGTCAAAAGATTAAACATTAAATAGATGAAGTGTAATGCAAACATGAATTGCATACTTTCACTTCCGTAAGTATTGCAAACAACATATAAAGTTTTTCTTAAACTAAAAAATCAGTAGAATATATATAAATTGGTAATTTATCATAATTAACATATAACTACACTCGCTATCAATTAAACCAATTTCACTTCTTTTTACCTATTATGCTAGCTGTATCAACTCCATAGTATTAAGTCCATACGTCTTAAATTAATATTTATCAATTAGAGGCGGTTAAACAATTTCTTTTGTAATTTTTACATTCTCAAAACTACGAGTTAACTTCTAAGGCAGTATGCGAATTATGTATGAAGTCTGTAACTTTGCCAAATTTTTTCGCAATAATGTACAACCCGCAACGAACGTAAAAGAAATTGAAAGAATTTAATTTTTCTTGAACAAAAAAAAACAAAAACAAAAAACTTTTATGGTATGCGTTTGGGGAGGTTTGATTTTATTTATAAGCATTTGTATTTTTTATGATTTATGTTTTATAATTATATGGTACTAAAAGAGTTCTTTTAGTTTTATTCACTTTTCTTTATTATTATATTTAAAAATGTCACGTAATTAAAAACCGCATGAAATTTATCATATTTATGTTTTTAATAAACACATAATTACTTTTAAGAAGTAATTGTACATATTCTGGCTTTGACGTCGAGTAATTTCAAATGCGTGAAGCTAAAATTAGTGTGGGATAGCTTTAATTCCATCCGTAGTAATGGTCCGGAAAAGAAATGAGCCGACATCCCTGCCAAAATTAAATGAGACTGATTTACAACGTACGTAAAACCTGAGACTGAATCTTATTAACATTACTTTTTATAATACCAAGAACAGTTACTTGCAACAATGTAGGCAAAAGTTTAATTAAAAGATGTGTTAACTGGCATTATTATATATTTTCTTGGTAGTAGGACCCACTCATCAAATATTCTACCGCCAAAACAGCAGTTCTCAGTATTGTTGCATTCCGGTTTGAAGGGTGAGTGCCAGGGTAACTAAAGGCATAAGGGACATAACATCTTGGTTTCCAAGGTTGGTGGCGTATTGGCGACATTTCTTACAGTGCCATTGTCTATGGGCGATGGTGATCATTTTCTATCATATGGCCCATTTGCTTGTCCGCCAACTTATATAATAAAAGAAAAAATATATTAAACTGGGTAAGGGAAGATATTAATTTGTGTAAATATAAGGTTTCACATTAACCAATTTTTAACGTGGATCATTAATGTTGTAATTTACTTTAAAAATGATACCCTTGTCGATTAATATGGGCGTTCTACAATTATTTTGTTATTTATTCCCGTTTTTCGAATAAGATTTTTTTTAAATATATCCATTAAGAAAGTAGGGCATTTTGTTTGACTACAACATACCCTTTATATGATCAAACCCCTTTTTCTTAACGAACAAATATAATTTTAATAATCACCATTTAAATACGAATATGATTTCGAAATGTTTTATATATTTAAATGACTCGGATTTAAATGACAAAATAAACTATTCATCAACGACGGAGAGACGTTAACTGAACTATTAGTTTTCAACAGAGTTCATTTTGTACTCAATCACGATACAACGGTTGAATGGTTGTTAATGAAACTTTGAATAGCAAGTTTACTAGCAATCGATTGATTAACGCTTCATTTTAGTATTTTAATATACGTGAACTATTTAGAAATATTTTATATAATATATTTTAGTAGTAATGTCTACTTTTATCCATATAAGTAGGTATATACTCGATTATTAGGTTATCGGATGACATTGATTAAAACGCTCATGTAATATAGATATTATTATAATTAAATTAATTAATTATTTATTTAAAAGTAATAAATTCTAAAACCGACCCAAAGGTCATTCTATCTAAATTATGTTTGTGATAGAAGTTCGAAATTTAACCATAAAATTAAGGCAAGGGCACAAAAATATATTGTTGGAATATAAAATATAATACATTTGTTATAAAATGAACATATGATTGTGACAAAGGCTTATAATATCTGGGCCGTGTAATTTGGAGTAAGAGCCCGCGGCGCTATGCTATTCTCTATACGATTCTATAACAGTGTTTCTTTTACTTTAATTGAATTTTTAAATAATATACGTTGTTTTGTTTTGTTGGGAATTTTCGGAAGTAATTATACAGAAATAAAGATGTAATATGTATGACAGGTCGTTGCATAATACGATTATATAAATGTTATTTATTTAAATTATCATTTAAATAGATTGTAATAGAAATTATAATAAATAAATACTAAACACATTTTTACATCTCAATACATATACTATGCACTTGAAAAAATAAATTATTATAGTGACAAAAGGCTAGTGTACCTTTTTAATTTATGGTAAAAAATAACATCAACCACGAAATTAAAAATGTATTAATCTGAAAACAAAATGCACACAAATACAATTTTTGATCCAAATTAATAATAATACTTCTAGTAAATAAATAGCATTTAATTAATCCAGCTTAATTTTTTAGTCTGTAGTCAAATATTATTCAACAAAATGTATTGTCCGAATGAGAGAGGATAAAACTTGTAAAATTGAGATCGATTGTTTACGAAACCGAGAAGTTCTATTAGGAATACCTTTGGGTACGAGAGCTTTGAATTTTTTACATTTTACGCAACAACGATTTAAGAGGTCGAATGATTTAAGACTTCAGAAAGACGACTTTTTACCTAGGGATATTATATAACAATTTATTACAACATTGTCCTTATTTTCACTTAGAAAATTACTTGATTAATGTTTCAAGTTAATTTTCGTAATCTGTATATGTTTTCGTTCACCAACGATCTGTTGCCCTTCGACTCTTTGTATCTGCACTTGAAGTCTTGAACCTTTTCGTGAAAGCCTGCTAAAAATTTCTTTGTACGATTGCCAACGTAATATTTCGCCGGGCCTTCAGACGGTCTTTGTTAATAAGAAACTCAGTCTCGAAATAATTTCAAGATTGATATTTACTTGCTTAGGCTAGAAGTTAATATATTATTAATATTAAGAATTTTCCCATCTTCCACGTTTTTTACGAAGCTATACAAAGACTAAACTAAAAATAAATTAAAACCGTGTAACAGACCGCTTTACTAGTATTTGCATAAGTCATATAGATATTATTTCTGCCTCTGTGGTCTAGTGGTTAGCTTATATGGCTTGAAGCCATATTCAGGGTCAGACAAATGAAAATTTATTGAATTTTGCCTTGGCGGTCGCGTAAATTGCCAGCTAATTGTAAATGGTTACCACCGCTTGTAGGCATGTAGGCAAGAATTTTTAACCATTCCATATATCGCCAATGCGACAACGACCTAGGAAACCAAATTATAACAACTTAATTTCCAAGGTTGGTGGCGGCAGTTTTGTCTCTTGGCATGTAATAATACTGCATACCCTTCAAATCGGAATACAACAAAACGAAGTATTGCTTGGCGGTAAAATATAGGATAAGTGGATGGTGAATATGGTATGAATTCTTTTGCGCAGTTTACTAGTCTTTGTGATTGTATACACATGGCCGAAATTCGTCAGGAGAACTTCACTTCACAGATGTATGTAACTCGTCGTGTTGTTCTTCGTTGTGGTGTCTATCAACACACGATACACACCCATGATAGACACCAAGAGCAGAGTTAACAATTACGGGCAGTTAAATGTGAATCGTTTAATCACTTAATATAAAACATTCGGAACATATCTTAAAAACTTTTATTGTAAATCAACATGCCGAATTGTTATCAATAGTTGGATGAGATATTTTTTTACATTTAATTAATTCATATTACTTTGTCTATTCTTTGCATAAGATAGGCAAACTGTGTGCAAGAATGTCTTTGCAACGCATCTATACACTCAGTAACGTATACTATATTTTTAACAGAATTTATGTGTATATATATTTATCGACATATTTCATCATGAGTATAACGAGTTTTACTCGTAATGATCGCATAAAACATTATGTATAGAAACAGCTCCGTTATTGTTCATTAGGTATGTAGCTATTCATTTGTTCGAAACATTTTTCACTTAGGAAGGTAGGTGTAGTGAAAACATCGCGAGTTTTTAATAAAAATGAACAAAAGGCGAGACGAAAGAGTTAGTTGTTCGAAAGCTAAAATGTTTATGGATTTTTTATCGCTACTATCGAACGCTGTGAAAGGATGTAGTCATAGCTTTTTACTTCAAATTTCATTCAGTGGATTTGAAAATGTTAACATTTTTCCTAATATTTTAAAAAATATTTAACAATAAATAATTGAAATATTCTTAAAGTTTATTTTAAATTCTGCCTCGTTGTTCTATTGGTAAGAGTATAGTTTTATGTATAAAATCCAGGATCGGATCCCGTTCAGTAAATTTATCTGGTTTTTTCTTTCCATAAATTCTCAGAAAGGAGGAAACATGTGCTTGCGCACACAGTTTTCCGGTTTATTGTATTGTAGTTGATTAGTATCATTTGAGAATATTCATTAACAAATTTATAAATCATAAAAATAATTTAAACCACATGTATCATTTATATACTGCATCATACAAAAGGGATCATGCTATTAGTATTATAACTATAAATAACTTTTTAAGCATCAATAGCGCAATGGTTTACGAGCCACCTACCAATGTAAAAAATCGCAGATCGATCCTGACCCCTTGGGCCATTATCGCCCCGACTACAACACAAGTGATACGCTTAAAAGGACTCCTCCTTAAATAGGAATATTAGTAATTCCTTAATTAATTTGGGGCATTGATAGCATTATTTTTTTTAATATACCTATATTAAAACATACTTAAATAGTTTTGAAAATCGATTTTGTTTCTTATAATAAATAATGCTTATATAAATTATTTTAAAAAAGTGAACACAATAACGGTATTCATTAAGAACACGTTTGAAATAAGCAAATAATACCCATTTCGATTAGTGATGTGAACAATTAAAATCTGATACACACTGTCTTCTAAGGATTCTATAACATTGCACAATAAATTGTGTTCAATGAAATTCGGTCACATTTATACCCGAGAACTGAGGCAGCGCGGTGGAATAAGCTTTAAGCCTTCTCATCATTTAGTTTAAGCCTTTGCCCAGCGTTGGGCAATTTACGGACTCTTACTTTATTGTTTTAAAATAGAAAATTATTTCTTTAACAGAATTTTCCCAAAGGAAGGGATAGTGTTCAAGTATGTTCATATATTAATTTATTTCGCATACTCTGTAAGCTTTATGGATTTTAACATACTAAAATAAATCCAACAATTCTGTCTGTTAGAATCGATTAAATTATGAAAGTGGTCGAAAGAATATTATGAAGTATCTTATAAGCTGTAAGCTACTGTATTTATTAAACACATTTATTAAAGGCAAAAGAAAATCACTAGTGATTTGAAGGCCTATAAGATCACTGCAAAAATTTATATTACATATACTCTTTCACATTAACGACTTCTTATACATATACATAGATATATCTGCAATTACTTAAATAAATTGAATTATTAATATATATATATATATATAAATTAACGAAAAAAGTTTTCCTATTTCGAAGGTCTTATCTAAATATGCTAAGATTTTCAAATTGCGTTTTTGTAAACTTATACTCTTTAAATATTCAAAAGTATTGTGACAACAAAGTATGAAGACATCGCAAAGCAATAGTGTCGGAAATCCGAAGAGGGTCGAAAAAGGGTTCGGACGCTAGACACATGTCTTTACAGTAAAATAAAATTACTAAATGTGAAAGTTTATTGTAGTGTTTCTGATACTGGCTTAGGCTGTTGATCCTTTATACAATATTGATATAACATGAATGTTACTTGGTAGTAAATCGGCTTTACTGAGTGTAATTCTATATCATCCCGAAGTATATACAAGTCTTTGATGCAAGATCTATGTTGTGAAGGATTAAAGAGTCAGATGTATTAACACATACGTACATCTATGGACTACCCATTGCCTAACTGTTTTGAAGATCAATAGATAACATTTCAAGGAATTCTTTTTAGGCAAGATGTATTCCTGAATCAATGACGAATTTACCATACAAATTCTTTATAGATTTCTTTCATATATTCATAAGGCCGATCAGTGAGCATGTCGAATCATAAATTAAAACAGGGCTGTGATTTTGATTATTTTTATTCTGGAGCTTACTTAAACTTTATTTGTATATATGATTTTAATTTATTTCATCGCTAAAGAGCAAATGTGTGACTTGACTTGTAAGTGGTGACCATTGCCCACAGATACTAAATCTGCAAAAAAATTAATGTTATGTACTGATGTAAGTAGACATAGCCTCTGTTTACTCTTCCTATACACTATGAATGACGCTTATAATAAATCAGAACACAGCAATACAAAGTATAGATTTTCAGCGGTAAAGAAACTTATGAGTGGGTGGTACCCACACAGGCGTGTCTACGTAAGCCGTAATACTGTTGCACGGTTAGGCGCATATAATATTATTTAACATCAATATGTATTTGATATTATTGATATACAAGCTAATATAAATATAAGCCTATTTTGATTTATATAAATCAACTTTGCTTGTGTCATCTTGATTTTATCGGTGAGTAATTTTGAAAGCCAAGGTTTCTGCTAAAATGTCATATTTATTAAGTTTGTAGAAAATATATACAAAGAGGTAAGTATTGCTAGGTAATGTCGGGTATGAGCTAGTTTCGTATAAAAATCAATGGAAGAAGGAATGATTTTCGTCCAACTGCCAAACTGAACAAGTTCGTTGGCATTATTCCCAAATCGGTGAATAAAATTGCTATCAAAGCGCTGGTAAATTCAATATATAGACAATAAATGCTAATTCAATCCGAACTTTTGGAAGAAATCTAAAAACTCACACCGCAAAGTGAAAAGCCATAGGAAAATATGCATGAAATCTTACTCGGGCTCTTTTTATCGTAGCTTGAGAACTAAAACTTGTTTTAATGCACTCAGTAAGCCACGTAAATGCATGGCTCACTCCTACCACCTTCTACTTTTGTTATTTTCTCCAAGGTATATACATTTGACGTTAAGAGTTGCTTTAGTTGTTACGTTTCTTAAGAATTTTAGACGAGAGTAGTTATGAGTTGTATTGACTATTGTTTGTTATATAAATATATTTTTATCTTTGCTTATTCAGTGTAAAAAAAAACGAAGGCATTATTTTTAATACAAGCAATACATTTTTTGTTATTAAAAAAAAAGAAAATACGAATATATTCTGTAAAAATGTAAAAACACATTTTGCCGTTTTAAAACAAAAACACCTTCAGATTTGCATAATAAATCAATTATAAAGCTCGCCACATTAATGATGCAAATTGGTAGCATAAGCTATTGCTCGCCGCAACCCTGTTTTATCCCACGGGGCCACTAAATAAATACTCTCAACAGGGTGATCGTTTTCAATAGCCGGTGTTGAATTCGGAAACACGTTTAATCCGGACGAATGGTAGTTGCCATTTATATATGGCTATTGACGTAGCATCCGGTGTAATTGGAAATTAGGGCAGCGTCGGAAGGATGCGATGAACTTCTCGGGTTTTTATATTGTTTATTTTTTCTTTTTATAGTATAGGTTGGCGGACGAGGCCACTTTAAGGGCCAACTGATGGTAAGCGGTCACCACCGCCCATAGACAATGGTGCTGAAAAAAATATTAACCATTCCTTACATCGCCAATGCGCCACCAACTTTGGGAACTAAGATGGTATGCCCCTTGTGCCTGTAGTTACACTGGCTCACTCACCCTTCAAGCCGGAACACAACAATACAGAGTAATGCTGTTCGGCGGTAGAATATCTGATGAGTGGGTGGTATCTACCCAGACGGGCTTGCACAATACCCTACCACCAAGTAAACTCGTACTGAAGACAGAATGAACTAACGTGATATTATTTTGAGGTATATAAATCTATCTTACAACTTCTCTTCAATCTGTGATTATGACTATTAAGAAAAATCGAGAATAATAGTTCAGTTTTAGTTATTTATAAAACACCTTTATTCGAGCAAAGTTGTTAAGTAGGTTTTGGAAGTTTCGACAATCTGTTTAAAATAGGAACAATTGATATTCAATTTAGAACGACAAAACTTTAAAATTAAATACCGTGCAATACTGAAATTTAGTATTCTATTTGATGGTGAATTTCCATCGTAAATGTTGTAATAATTTCCGCATTATAACGATACAAAATATATTCCGTTAATAATAAAATATTAATGGGACAACGTTTGAGTTACGTTCTGAAGCACAAACGGATACGGAGAACAATATTCTTGCGGTCCATACGTAGCGTGCACGAATATTACTACTATTAATCAGATAGAGAAAACCGTGGAAAAGAAGAATGGCACCCCAACAATCATATAGCAACATACGTACAAGCATAGTAATATTAGTTAGAGCATTCATTTTCATTTTACTAATTCTCGACGATTCTTTTGTATACGATGTTTTGACGAAATTCAAATGAAGACCTTTGTCATTCTTGTTATTTATGTATATAATAATACAGTTTATATAAATATTTTTTATTTAAGTTGTTGTTTTGTTTTATTTTTTTATGTAATAGGACGGGCAACTGCGCTACCCGATGGTAAGTTGTAACCACCGTCCATTAACATTGACGCTGTGTGTAATAATAACCATGTAATGGTATGTCCCTTGTAACTGCAGTTATACTGGCTCATTCACAATAATACTAAATATTGCTGTTTGGGAAAGAATATCTGATGAGCGGGTGGTACCTGCCCAGGCGGGCTTATTTACTGTTTGTAGTAATATTCTTTACTTGGTGGTAGGGCTTTGTGCAAGCCCATCTAGGGTAGGTATATAAAGATATTTAAATAGGTATAGATATATATAGATATTTAAAAAAAAATATATTTAGTCAGAATACAATAATACCCAAACTTTTTAATAACATTAAAAGTTTTATGTTAACAAAAATAGCATTTTTAATTTAATGTATTCCAATTATAAGGTTATTTATTGTATATTTAAATTCTGAATGAATGTATGATCGTACAAAACGGTCTTAATTCATGTAAGCAAACCACAATGAGACAATGCAGAATATCCCACTAAAATCAATTGTTGAGTTATGTTAGGTTTGTGTGTATGATATGCTTAGCTTCAAAATCACTTAAAATTTAAATTGAACTTTGTTTATAAACAACAATGTAACATGTCATTTCCTAAACCCAAATTCAATTTTCCTCTTTGTCAAAATTAGTTCCATATGGACTTCTCCGCTAAGCTAACAGAATCAGGAACATATTGACTTTGAAGAAGCAATTAAACTTTTCATCGCAATTTCGGAACTAATTTTCAGTAGTTTGACAGAGTCAGCCGATCGGTCGGCAGGTAACTTTGACAGCGACCACTTGCAACCTAGCCTATTCGGGAATTAATAGCGACCTTTAATTTTCGTGAACCTGTCAAACAACTCGTAAGTCGTAAATTTACAGAATATTCCGAAACGTGCCCGAACAGAAATGCAACGCATAAATGCGGTCGACAAGCAACTATCGAATAAAGTTACGTTAGTTGAAAAATTGCAACGAAAACTCGTTTATCGAAGCAATGAACTTGTTATGTTGAACGAGTACTTACCACAATATTTTTCAATATTTGAATCATAAAAAAAAATATTAAAGAACGTGTTTTGTTAAAAAAAAAGTCATACTTAATAAAGCGTTCACGTGGTCGTTTAATATATTTGAAAAATTTGAACAAAAATTAAGAATATATTTTTTTGTTATATACCATCTATCTATCATATATTATAATATATACAAAATATATTTATATACGAGTAAGGCGCTTCAAGAAAGAGCGCTTCTTGCCTTGCAGTCACTATCCAAAATTCTTGGACTACATTCTTGCAATATATTATAATGAGTTATGACACACATTTAATGCGTTCTCATGTGATAAATATAAGCATTTTGCAGTGTGTAATTTATCAGATTTAATAGTTTAGGTTTTACGAGATTAATGTATGTATCATTATAGTAATGTTTATTGTTTATATATGATTATTATCTAATAATAATAATAACTAAGATTTTATGCTTAACATTTATAAACATCTTATTACTTCTCAACTAACTTGTGTTATGTCGTGTACTTCAGAAGTCGAGCTTTTTCCTTACAATAATAAAGGTAGTATATACAACATTTTAATTCTAATTAGGTAATCAAAATTCATCTAATATTTCCGTGTACCTGTGTATAATAAATGAGTTTAATATGTGTGAATGTATATTATATGTGTGCGTGTAGATAAATTACCTAAATTAGTTTAATCAATTTATATCTTTTCTTAACCTTATATTGCTTAATATGTTTGGTTATGTTTTTATTACATAGTCGCTGTGTAGATTTTATATGGTGGTTTTGGTTTATTGTTGTAAACAAAAAGCGTTCCTACTGATAACACAACTTACTAAACTACACTTTTTAACTCACATTTATATGAATTTGTTACTCGGTGGTAAGGCTTTGTTCAGGCCCATCTGGGTAGGTACAACACATTCATCAGATATTCTACCGCGAAATAGCAATACTTAGTATTGTTAAGTTCAGTTTTGAAGGGTAAGTGAGACAGTGTAACTACAGGTACATGGGGCGTAACATTGAGCATTATTTCTTACAGTGCCAATTACCATCATGTGGTCTATTTGCTTTTCTGTCTTCCTATTACATAAAAGCATATATATCAGGTATTTTATTTATAGTGTAACTACTCATAATTATAAACTTCTATCATAGTAATAATATAAGTGAGTGTCGCGAATCCAATTTAAGGACGACTTCATTTTATTGATATTAATTCGAATACTGTGTTAGCGTTTTTTGTTTCAGTCAAGCGCTAAAAATGACTTATCTCAATAGCACCGATGATTAAATTAAGTCTTAAAGTTATACATTTCAATACAACAGCAGTGAATTGAATGTCAAATAAATTTTCAGTCAGGTCAAGCGCGCTTGTTGTTTCGGCTAATTTGAATAATTAAGAACTTCTTCATTCGTTGCAATGAGAAAAGTTTTGTCATCATAAAATTTAAAGTATCCATACGAAGTACTAACAGTACTTTTAGTTTTCCATGATGAACAATAAGCTTTGAAGTTGACTCTAGCTGAAAAAATATTTTTGTATGTATAAAAAAATCCTTCCACTGTTTTTAATTTATTTTCAAATAATATGATAGTGATTTTTAGTTAATTTCATTAATAAACTTTAATCTATGCCAATTTGAAATAAAAGTATCTTGTAGTAAGTATCCTTGACGATAAAATTGAATAATATATTACTATGAAATGAAAATCCACAAACAATTACCGCGACGTCGACTGCTGACAGTTGATACAGTATCGAATAGGGACTAAACAGGAAACCTTTACAAATCGCGTCGAAAGACGGTCGTAATACGATAGTGGGTTGTAAGGTAGCCTTTGTTAAGCATAACGACGGACACTCACGGAAGCACTTGTCACTGTCATTCGTGTTGCAGCGATAAAATGTTCTGTATCGTAGTTTGTTTTGTATTGAATAGCACCTTTAACGTCCACACTGACAGCTACGAAGTTACTGACTCATTTACACAAAACTATGATACCTTTATGTGTGTCAATAATATAGAGTCTAATTCAATAGCAGAGGTAGAACAAAATAAATCATCTTACAAATATTCATTTCAATGTATATAATATTTACTTGATATATTTCATCGATAAGGGTAAAGTAGGACAAGTTCATTACGTTTCAATATTATACAACAGTTCTTAATGTTCTAGCTATTTTACATCAATATTTAAAACACTAAAAAGGTTTAACATCACAATGTTCTTCTTTTAAATCAACTATTTAAAATAGGTTTTTTTTTTTTAAATACATTAACGTACTATTTTATATATTTATAAAAGCGAAATATCACTCACTAATTAATCACGAATTCTCAGAATATCATCTCACACCCACAAACTTGAAATTTTCCTTATTGGGTGTAGACATCTGCTAGACGGATTTTACGAAACTTAGGGGGTAAAACGGGGGTTAGAAGTTTGTGTTTGTTATCTATAAAGTTGATTGTAATTATATAAAAAATATTGTTTCTGAAATAAATAAATAGGTATGTATTTTATAATTAGTCTTTTTAATATATATGAATGCCAGAATATTTATAAACGTAAAAGATGTAAAATTTACTAATATTGTTTATGTTTACAGATAATAAGTGATTATAAGTGATCACCCAGACAATGGCACTGTATGAAATATTAACCATTCATTACGTCGCCAATGCGTCACTAACCTTGGAAAACTTGGGGATATTATGTCATTTGTGCCTGTAGTTACACTGGCCCACTAATCTTTCAAACCGGAACACTGAGATTGTACTGATGATCGGCGGTAGAATATCTGATAAGTGGGTGGTATTAGTACTAGTAATTAAATAAATAGTTAATTTAGAACGCTAAACTAAACCCTTACTAATAAGATTGTTTACATCTATTATTATCGTAACTAAACGCTCATAGTTTATGTTACAGAGCTAACAATGACGTTTAAATCATTTGACCTTTTCTCTACTATGAAGATTACAGATTAATTATTAAACAGAAGTTATGTTTTAGAATATATAAACCATTTTTGAGTACGAGTATAGATAAAGATATGTCCATACATATAAATATATAAGATACTCTACATGTTGTATTAATAAATAAACATTATTCTTTGATTTGGGTCATGTAATAGCAAACGTTTTAAAAAATTCATTCATTTATTCATTCATTTGCGTTCCCAAAGTAAAGGTTAGGTTTAAATTTGAAAATATATATTTTCGTTGTTGTTTTATTAAAATTTAAAAGGTGCCTGAGTTTGAATGTAAGAAATTAAATTGGAAAAGTTTACAATACTGATAAAAACATTCAATCAATCTTTGGTCGGTTTTATTAACTTCCAAGATATAAATATGTATCGAATCGAAACGATACATATTTGCAAAATTAATACCTAGCATTAGCAGCCCGTAAATGTCCCACTGCTGGGATAAAGGCCTCCTCTCCCTTTAAGGAGAAGGTTTGGAGCATATTCCACCACGCTGCTCCAATGCGGGTTGGCGGAATACACATGTGGCTGAATTTCGTTGAAATTAGACACATGCAGGTTTCCTCACGATGTTTTCCTTCACCGCCGAGCACGAGATGAATTATAAACACAAATTAAGCACATGTAATTTCAGTGGTGTCTGCCTGGGTTTGAACCCGAAATCATCGGTTAAGATGCACGCGTTCTAACCACTGGGCCATCTCGGCTCCTGTTCATCAATTAATACCTAACTGAATCTCAAATTATAATGTTGCTATACCTCAATATAACATAAATGCATTGTCTGTATAACGACAAGAACACACTGAGAAAATGGTCGTTCCAGGACCTTATAAACTGAAAGTTAGACATAAATATGATCGATACGCAAAAATATTGTATGAGAGAACAGTGACTATGTTTATGTTTAAAATAAAATGAAAAAATAACGGTAAATGTACTTTACATTTATTTGTATTGTTTAGCATTGTATATATAAATATTACTTGTTACAAATAGAAATTCGAAACGGTATTTAAAAAAAAAAGAGATATTTAAATAGACGCATGCATAAATAGGCGAGATGTGTTGTACTACGCATTAGTACAGTACGGGCGAATAGATCGGTGGGCGACTGTTAATATGTCACACGTTCAAAAATAGCTCGGGATAAAATACCGACTTTACCTGTACGAATTATGGACGGGCAGCTAGTATTAACATAGTAAAAGTGAATTACACTAATCACCAGATTATTGGATTTACAAGAACGCTTTATTCTACATTATCCATTCGCATCATTTAATAAACATTATAAAAGTAAATAAAACGAGTTGGGTTAGCGGAATTAAATAATTAATAATTTCGTAACTCTCATGCGCCTCGACTAGGGAACCGTGTCAAGGGTTCAGAAACAAGTAAAACACAAATACGAACACCAAAACCATAACAAACATCCATATTCCTAATACAAACATTTGTCTCAGTGGGGTTCAAACCAGCGATCGCTAACGAAGGAGTCAGTAATTGCTTAGGCCACTGCCTCAAACAATTGTCATAGATAAGTTGATGCCATTTTCTTTGGAAGTAGCACTTCTAAAAAATCGAAAATTGCCTTGTAAGGTTCTTATGCTACGTAACTTTTTATTCATTCTTTATGTAAATGGAGACGATATATGGGTTAAGTTAGAAAGTAAAGTGGGTTATACTCAATCAGGAAATATAAGTCGGTATTATGAAATAAGAAATTCAATTGGAATACGATGAGAAAAGGTATATACTCTCTTCTGAGGGTTAATAAAGACACACTTATTTGAGCTACTCGTAAGGCTTATAATACGACGACGATTTTACAGAATAATATACAAAAAAAAATAGTGCATAAGACTTTTAGTTTTAGTTAACTTCATTTTTATTATTGTTAAATTGGAACTGGCAATAGTGCTAATAGTTGTGGAACATGGGTTCTTCTTTAAATGATCTATACAAATGTTATGAATGTGAAAGTAACTCTTTCTAACTGAAGCAAGCTTGAACTCCAAGGAAGGACGTAGGCTACTTTTTTTACCTAACACTTAAATGCGAGCGAAACCGCGGGCGAAACCTGGTCATGTACAAATGTATGATTTATGACTTAAAACATCAAAATCTACAAAAGATTCGTACTAAATAAATATCTACTGTACTTTTCAAATGCTCCCATATAGATAATGACGACGGTAAACAAAAAAACTCCGAGAATCTCGCCAGTTATGCATAAACAAAGCAATGAGGCATAATTTCGTTCAATAAAGAGATGCTTCGAGCGTAAGGTATCTTGTACAGTAAGCCTCGCATTTACCTGTTATCCTTGTCACACTAGTGATAAAGTCTATATCACGGTGAAAGAAATTGCCAACGGAGCCATCTGTACCTCATCCGTACATTCCTCTAGGGGAGGGAATATTTATTCTACAGACGTCATCGTGGACGTGCAATTATTGAGCAAATATTTACCGAGAAGAGTGTCCAGTGCTCACGTTAAGTGTACCTATTATAGGAAGGACTAGTCGCTTGCAGGAAACTTGTTATGTAGTGATCCAATAATCTCGATTTAATGGTACTTCGATTGCAAGGTAAACAGCGATTATTTAAAGATCGTTTTTTTAAATCAAAATTTAAACAGTCGTGCTTGTCATATTACTAATAATTAGACTGCCTTTGGACCGTAAAACGCGTACAAATTATATTTATTTATGTACATAATGTCTGATAGATTAGCTTGTTGATTTTAGTGATCATAATGTTTATTCACTTAGTAAATTGTATCTATTCTATTTATGAATTTGAGATTTATTCTTAAATAAGCATGTTAATATATTTTCAAATAATACCCCGCTCCGGCAACATGTGCTTTTAAATATTCAAGTATATCATGAAAATGTTTTAAATTATAAAACGTCAGTGACTTCAAACGCCATAGTATAATCAAATAAATCTTCGCATAAGAGATAATAGGGTTGGCGGAACAGATTCGCTAGCAAATTGAATAAGAGGAATGTGCTAACGAAACACATTGTCGAATCTAAGACGAAGGAATTTAGGGAAATTTATCTATACTAGAGACAAAATTGTAATCAAATCTATCAAGTAAAATATTTTTTTTCTGTAAATTTTTAAAGCATTTATCAAATATTGATCGGTGTGGTTATATTTTTGTTTGTTTTTAATAAAAAAAAACATAATCGGGAAAAGGTTGTGTATTTTAAGTTATATATAATAATATAGTGTTTTATTTTATTATAATCGCTTTATTTTATTTGAATAATAACTGCCACTCTACATTCCACCATTAATAAGAATTTGTGATTTAAAAATCGTAAAGATTTTTGACGTGAAACTTCATAAGAATCGTTGTGATTTGAAACTCGATGAAAAGACTGTGACGTGAGTTACGACACATAATTTTTCTTTTAACTAAAATGACACATGTATAAGAGTTAAGGGATTTGGAAATATATGTATGTAAAAATGATGGTTATTGGACAATGTTGGGTATATGATTTCAGCAGGAATAAATGTAAGCAAGTATGCATTCCGTCTAAACTATTTATCACAATTCCACAAATGAGGTAACGTTAATTTAGAGTGAAATTAATATTTTTTATTTATTTAAGTCTACATCTCTAGAGGACATAAGATTAATGTGCACAAAAGAATTAAATTTGCTGTGTTGGGTATCTAATAAAAAACTTAATCAGCACATTAAAATATATATATAAATAAATCTTGCTCACTGCTTTAATTGAATTAACTCGATAATTGTGTAAGCCGTTATAATTTTAAGAGCGCGATTTTTCCGTAGTATGATTTTAGTTTTTAGGGTTCCGTAGCAAAATGGCAAAAAACGAAACCCTTATAGATTCGGCATGTCTGTCTGTCTATCCGTCCGTATGTGACAGTCATTTTCTTCCAAAACTATAAGAACTATACTCCTGAAACTTGGTAAGTAGATGTATTCTGTGAACCACATTAAGATTTTCACACAAAAATGGAAAAGAAACCAATAAATTTTGGGGTTCCCCATACTTAGAACTGAAAATCACAAAATAAAAGTTTTCATCAAAATCATACGTGTATCTATGGATAGACCTTCGAAAACGATAACGAGGTTTCTAACATTTTTTTTTCTCTACTGAATAGTTTACGCGAGAGACACTTCCAAAGCCGTAAAATGTGTCCCCTGTAACTTCTAAAATAAGGGAATAATAAAATTTAAAAAAATATGTGATTTACATTACCATGTAAACTTCCACCCAAAATTGGTATGAACGAGATCTAGTAAGTATTTTTTTTTTTAATTTCATAAATCTTAAACCGCAATTTATCTTTCATTTAATCAACTCAAATATATACAAAAAAAAAATCATAAACATAAACCTTGTTACTTGCTGCTACGGAACCCTTCATGAGCGAGTCCGACTCGCACTTGGCCGCTTTTCTATTATATATTTATTTGTTGTTAAATAATGTGATTTGTTTTTCTTGTTTATTTTTTCACATTTAAACGTATTTGAAATTGGTTTTATAAACCTGACTCACACAACTTGACTTAGACACAACTTAATACACATTATAGTTAAGATATATATCGAGAAATTTTTGACATTATTTATTAATATAATTAAATAAGCTACAAAAGATTAAACAAAACTAGTGTAGGGTATTTTGTTTTGCTTCTTTTTTATAATTTAACAATCCAGTGTCCCACATTCTGTCGAGTCGGATCGAACTGACACCCGAGGGAGTGTTTCATTACTTCTATCAAATTTAGCGGAAAATCAAATCTTTCGATGAGATTATCCCAAACGTCCGTGTCAACAGCATTCCGATGAATTCACGTAGTTTGTTTTGTATTTTGTTGTTTTTTTGTAATATGAATTTGTTTTTTTTTTTTTGATTTACCTTATTTGTTTATTATGGTCATTTGATATTTTTTGTGAATTCTGAAAGATTATCAGTATTTTATAGATAAATGAATGCTTTATTTAAACTAGATTTATATTTCAAAACTTAAGGAATTCAAAATTTTAGTTTAATTGAATTTGCCTAAAAAATACTCAAATTATTTTTATCCATTTGGTGATGTTAAAACAAATTCCAATTTTGTTAAATGACTTTTAAGTTTTTGGATTGATTTTATAAGAGATGAGATATTGAGAATTTTTTAGATGTATAATTTTCTTCTGTCTAGATTTTAAAGAAAATATTATGGCAGTGTCCTAACTAAAGTGCACACTAACATGCACCCAAACACAATTTTATTTTATTTTACGCTTATTAGCTATATTCGTAATAGGAACTGATATTATCGGGTGTACTCAAAGGGCTGTTATGTTTGATCTCAGTTAAATCCAAGAAAATATCGTGTCATTTTATTTTTTAAAAAAGTATGATGTTTTGAAATCATTACATTAGATAACAAAAAAATATATATTTCCTATTTGATTTAAGTCCTTACGGGTAATAAATTTTTTAAAGCAAAAATTTACTATTTCTATTCGAAAAATGTTGTGCGGAATTCACATGAATCATTATTTTACTGAATAAGTAAGATGTGAAAGATTAATAGTGGCGGCGGCTAGGGAAATCTTCCTGAGTATTATGAGTGTTATTCGAAAGTGATTTATACACGATTTGCGGTCACAATTTTTTCATGCATTACGGTAACTACCATATTTATTTAAATATTTTAACTTGATAGTTCAATGTTTGAACTAGTGGTAGGTTGTTTGTTTCGGTTATTTTTTTTTCTTTTGTTCCAAAAAATTGGTTATGGTTATAGGCACTGCGTTTTACTTTAGACTATGTACTCTATCCCAAATTTCATTTATTTTAATTAAGTATATTTAAACAATTTTTTAAAATTCTTGAATGAAATAATAATATAATAAAAATAATTTAATATAACTATACTATAAAAGCCTGTAAGAGGCCTACAGCTGGGCTAAGTTCTTCCTCTTCCTTTGAGGAGAAGGTTTGGAGATAAATCCACCACGCAGCAACAACGCGGTGTATACACATGTGGCAGTTGATGAATTATAAACATAAGTTAAGCACGTGAAAGTTGAAGTTAGTGGTTGCATGGACTTGAACCCGCAATCATCGGTTAAAATGCTCGCGCTCCAACAACTGGCTCAAAATAACTGAGGAGGACATTATTAAAGGAACGGCGAATGGTACTTTAAATTATAGTAATATTCTAAGTTATTTTTAGATTTAAAGCACCTTCCAGTAAAAGCTAGTTTTGGGTACTACAGACTTTTTAATAGTGTTTGCTTTAAAATATTGCTAACAGTTCAGGATTGATAGCAGAATATTTCACCTAGATACGACATCAGGGAGCAGTGTAAAAAATGTTTGTTTGCTGACGATACTGGTCCTAAATCAAAGTCAAAACGGTTCTCATACATAAATATTAATATTGTTTAATGTCAACGAGAACTTTTATTTAAACAATATATTTTTATATGTTATAAACAAATAATCAAATAGTGAAAACTGTAATCCTGTAAAAAAAATATGTCTGATAAGACTTAGAGACTAGAGAATTTTAGAGTATTTTAAATTGGTCTTCATTATCCACTCAAATAGACGAATACAAAGTTACAATGATTTTATTAAAAAAAAAAGTACAAACAAATTTTATATAATCGACTTTTTTATTTTATTTATTAATTGGAAATTGCAACGCGTGTGAAGTGACCCAGCTCCGATCGCAATGGATGTATATTTATTAAAATAGTTGAATTGTGTAAAGGGAACGTTCAACTAATTAAAATCGGTCTCTCACTAGAGTTTGGTTGAAACTGATCGATATTTCTTGTTTAATATGAGATCCGTACTGTGTTCAACTTTACGATGTGTAACTATTCTAAAATTTCGTTACGACTAAATAAAATAAACCAATGAGTACGAAACATTTAGTTTGAATGAGAAAAATAAATAAAAAACAAAAGAAATGGTAAATGGTACTTAACAATTGCGTTCAGTAAGTAGCGGTGAAAGAGCAACGGGCAGACAGACATAGAGTTCGCATTTATAATAAAAGTATAGATTTCATTATGTAGCAGTATTATATTAGTAATACTACACAATACAATATATTCATAAAACAAGTAACATTAAAAACCTCGTTTTTCACCTCATTAGTGCTCCGTTGTCAATTGTTAGCTTGTTGTTGTTTAGTATGTTCAAATCTGCCTCTGAGAATTGACGTTGTTCAAAGTACTTCTAGAAATATTACATAGTATTTATAACGTACTTCTATTATTTATATATATATCCTCTTTCTTTTACCTCAAGGTATAGGAAATGCCTGTTAGACGTCAAAGTATATATCGTCTGTCGCAGTAAATATGATTTTTTAAGTAGGTAAGTGCACACGTTGCAAATCTGGATTGTTTTATTAAATAATGAGAAATACTACAGAAATAAGTTATGACGCCTCCCAGTTTTTAAAAGTCTTTTATTATTTATACGCGCAGTTTTGATGATAATATAAAAGAGACACGAAAAGAAAATTTCTTATAAAAATAAATTAAATCGATAAGCCCTTTGAAAATGTTTGTACTACAAAATTAGAGAGCAAACATCTACTCTTTTTTAATAAATAATTGGAGAATTACTTTTATTCAGAATAAAATGTCTAATTTTTGAATGTAGCATAAATTGTACGTCTAGTAACATTCATATATAACTAGTTGTCGCCCGCGTCTACAGTCGCGTTTGTGGGTTAGTTGTCAGGTTTAAGTTATAAACATATATCCTCCTTCGAGTTTAAGTTTTCTTCGAACCAAAGTTCTTAAATTTGGTTCAGTGGTTTGTATGTGTAAGAGCAATTACAGTAGTAATTTACATATTTTGACAACAACGTCCTGTTAAAGATAACAGCTTTTCTTTATTGTATTATTTTAGATACTAGTTGTTTGTATCTTAAGCGCTGTTTTGAATTCCTTATTAGCACTTATTCCCGCGATCTACGTTCTGAAGGAAATCTTATCTTAAAGCTTCTTCATAGTTCCTCCTTTTATATTGAAAACTTTCATGATGTGCTCAATGTAACTGTAATTAAAAAAAGTCGAAACTAAGAACGAATTACTTTCGTTGTGCATTAATAACGCTAAGGACCAGTACACTATCAAACAATTCTAATATCAGTTGTCGTTGTTGAGTGTATGCCACACTAGGTGAGAAACGAAAAATACGTAATGGCTAAGACTGTTCTCAGTGGAAATATCGTACAGACTACATATATTCATGAGATATTATAATTATTGGTTGAAACGACGACTCCATACAATCATGTATATCGCTTATACAGTATATTCCTATCATGAATAAACACAAAATACGTAAAACATACCATATAACAATATTTCCATTTTCATTGTATCAATATTCGATTCAGTGACTGCACACATTAAAGCCTCAAAATATTAAATGATTTGACGAACGGATGTTAAAAAAAAAATATTATTTATTACAGAGCTATAATTCAGTCACATCGTTATTTTAACGCCAATTAAACAGGTTGCGGTTTTTAGTACAGACTCGTTGAAATCGTGACTGTGAATATAGAGGAGTCCTTGCTTCATGTTAATTTTTTTTATATTTTTTCTGTGATTTTTTTGGTTAGGCTTGCACCAGGTCATGGTGTGGAAAATCGGTGATTTGTTTCAAGGATAGCAAACACTTTTTATTTAAATCTGAATACAGAGTCTCTATAAAAACGTGTGATTAATGTACGTAAAACTGATAGACGAAGTCATAGTCGGTTGACGAAAGTTCAATATTAATCAGGTTATCAGCTCAGAGGCCGTTTTGACTGCATACAAAAAATGCTGAGCCGACTAATAAGTTGGTATCAGGTCATTATTTCAAGAAATTTCAGCCTAGAGTTAAAATATTAGCAGATAAACACTTCGTTACTTTGGAAAATATGTACAGCTGTTTGCTCTACTTCTAATCTCTTTCACCACGGCCGAATTTCGATATGAAAACAGCTTTAAATTAATTGGTGTTGACTCTCATGATATATAATGTAAGTATTTTTATTTTTGAAAACATCAAAAATGATTTACTAAAGAGTAGCTTCTTTTTCATTACCTTCGATTACGAATCGTGATAGTGGTGATTTGTATGCTGATGATTCCAACTCAAATTAAAGTAATTCTCTATTATAATTATGAAGTTCGGCCGCCTGTATATTAAGTGAACTGTGTTATCTATACTAATGTTATGAATGCGCAATTAACTCTGTCTGTTTGTCAATTAAGCTTCTAGGAATAAAATATTGAACCGATTTTGATGAAATCTGGTACGAAGCGTGCTTATACTGCCAGGGACACCTTTGTTAATATTACATATGTAGTTGTGTAAAATGTGTATTTCTTGGGAATAATTAAGGAATGAAACGTTTCTGTAAATTCTTCAGTTTTAAAGATGAAACATCTACTTATGCATTTAATAAGCGAGGAGTATGTGCAGTAATTCTTTTCGACCGTCGGGGAGTTTAGATGGCATGCGTGATTCTGCAACGTCTTGCGAAGAGATGACGTGGGTACCGTTGGTATTTTAGTGGGTATTCCGATGTATTCACTGGCGTACCCCTCCATTCCTCTTTATGTAGGGGATACAAGTAAGCGTGCTGTTTTTATAATACTTTATAATAGGTTTTATGTCAGTTTTGTCGAATTTAATTTTCTTATAAATGCGCTACGGTAATCTACTTTAATCGTCAAATTTACTATTAATGATATACTGACGGAATACTCTACATTAACCTAGGACAGAATTTTACAAAAAAAAATTGGCAAAAAAAAAAACATGTTTTCTAAAAATAATTTTAAAAAGTTGGAACCCTATTCCATTCCATCACAAATTACTGTCAAATATACAAACTTTAATATTCATAACATTTCGTTATAGTTAATTTTACATAAAATGAATTAAGCTTAAATCATGATAGATTGATGAATTTTATAATAAATTATGTTACTAACTTTTTTAAACAAACAATTTTGGCTTAAGCGTTTTTTATATATATTCTTGGCAAAAATACATACGTTCGATAAGATTAAAGATAACTTCACGGAATTTCTTATTAAAAGTACTTTTTATAAATTCTACGAAAAAAACATACGTACCTTTTCAAATTTAGAAGTGAATTGTTGTTTGAAGCACGCCTTGTTTAATATCTGGAATGAAATAAACGCTAAATTAGAAAAAGGTAAAGAATCCACCTCATTTGTTTGCCTGAAATCGATTCTAATTACATTTTCCGACCTAACAATTACACTAATATGGTTCAAAGCATGAATAATTATATAATACTTAAGCATTACATTCAATTTAATTAAATGTAATACCTATAGTACGAAACCACAAAAATGATAATTTACAAACCAATTAGGAGGTGAAGTTTTCCGCTGTTGGTATTGCGGTCGGGAATCTAAACTAATAATAAATTGTTCGACGGGGCTTCGCTATTCTAGCTTAAAAATATAAAATAGATCCCTGATTTTAGTTAGGAACAAAGGTTTCTCATCGAAGTTAGATCTGATGCTGACCAATAACCATTCTTATTTACTATTGATAATATAATTCTTGTATATTAAATAAAAATTGCGGTAGACAATACTATAATTAGGTTATATTTATATAATTTCCCTAATTTCCCGCAGAGAATATTTCACGACATCACGATAATGTCAATCAATTCTCAAAGTTGTATACAGCGCTATGAAAATTCAAAATAATCATTAATAGGGACGAGAATGAACAAAATTTTCCTTAATTTATATTGATTACTCAACTCAAAAACTTATTTTAAAATTAAATAGCGAGGATTCCGTAATGGTTTTGTTTTAATAATCATCTACGATATATTTTAAAGTAAGAAGTAAGTCATTTTGGAAATATCTCATTGCTGGGCTAAGGCCTCCTTTCCTTTTGAGGATAAGGTTTAAATCTTATTCCATCACGCTGATCTAATGCGGGTTGGTGTATATAAATGTAAGCGAAGCAAGGCTCAAAATAAAATACATATTTATTTTTTGTAGAGCCTAAAGATTAATTTTTGGTTTTGAACTTATCAAATTAGAAAGAAAGCCTAGATGGCCGAGTGGTTAGACCGCGCGCATCTTAACCGATGATTTCCGGTTCAAAAAAGGCAGGCACCACTGAATTTTCATGTACTTAATTTGTGTTTATAATTCATCTCGAGCTCGGCGGTGGAGTAAAACATCGTGAAGAAACCTGCATGTGTCTAA
Organism: Vanessa atalanta; assembly: GCF_905147765.1. Classification (NCBI taxonomy): domain Eukaryota; kingdom Metazoa; phylum Arthropoda; class Insecta; order Lepidoptera; family Nymphalidae; genus Vanessa; species Vanessa atalanta. The sequence goes on from NC_061877.1 coordinate 5,163,161, forward strand.
TTTCAACGAAATACTGGCACATGTGTATTAAAATTAAAAATTAGACATTTATCCTGAAATATCTCTGAACTAGAAAAAAACCTCAAAAAAGACTTTCATATAATAATTTCAAAAAAATTTTCTAATTAAGTAAGTGATTTATCAGTTTTAAGTACAGGGCTATATACTTTATTGAATGGCCGCAAAATTTTAAAATTAACTAACTACATATTATCTGTGAGTAACTTAAATGAATGTTCGTGCACGAAAATATTATCTTAAAAACGTTACCGTAAACAAAACTGTTATAGGCTCAATAACGTGAGGAAATATAGATAATATAATGGAAATTGATTCGCAGAACAACAAACGCGAGCAGTCGAACGTCTACAGCATTCCAGGAAATAAAACATAATAAAAGTTATATATTTCAAATGCGAATTTCCTCTTAAATCTGCAACATATAAAGGCCGCAATATAAAATTGCTAATATGTAGTGCAAAAAGGACTACTATTATAAATGCGAAATTACTCGTAAAAGTGTTGGTCTACTACATCGATCGTAAAGAAATTTGAAATAAAAGTATCCTAAGAGTTATTTAACTCTTATTTAAGGAGTATATCGGTTTTTACTGTTCTCCTTTATACAATGATAGGACGACGATTTTTCAAGTAAGCCGAACTCACGAAGACTGTACATAGCTGACTAAGTATTGATTAATTCTATGTAAAAAAATATATAGTTATACATTTTTTAGTTTGTCTTTTTAACATTTTAATAAGGTAAATATGTATAGCTCTACCGAGATTTGAGACTTCCGTGAGGGACTTGTCTATTAGTTGGTTTACATTTGAGTCAAATTTTCGAAAGATCTCGAAATCTTGAGAAATCATTGAGATATTTCTATTCGTTTTGCTAATATGAATAACAAATGTTTTCGCTTAAGCAAGTATCGTACAACTTTGACGTTCCTGAAACTAATATTAAATACACGAAATTTGTTTTTATATCATACTTGTTCTTTTGTTATCCTTTTGAACCATTTTTTATTTCATTTAATAAAAAAATATTTGCTTTAATATTTTTAATATTATGTTTTTTAGTATTGTTTTATTTATACTTGTAATAAATACTGTGGTTTATGTTTAGCGTATTTATGTCATAGCCAACACTTAAGCCATTTTACTAAGTGGCTGTTAGTTGGAAGTTTAATAAACAGTTCAATATTAATAAACAATTCTATTTTAAACAGAGATATTTACAACTTACTAAATTTAATTAATGTAAGAAGCGAAAAAAACACGATTGTTACGAATATCTAAAAAGAAAATATAATTTATTTACTATCGAATAGATGTCATGTTATTTTTGACGGTTTTTAGTGAAAATATCATGTTATCATGTCCACAATGTCACGATAGCTCGTTCAATACGTAATCCGGCTGTCTGTTCTACGATCGAGGGTCCTAAGCAAACCACTCTTACATCGAGTGTTTGCACCCACACCAATAGAGCGTTCGGAGATTTCTTCGGTGAATTGTGTTTGGTTCTTGTTCACCTGTCAGATCCTTTGTTTTATTCAACATCAGGTGCTCTTTCAAAATGAGATTGTTAATAAAATGTATCTGCCAGTGGAGTTATCTACTCAAGGCTTTATACTTAGTACACTCACGCTAATTGTTTCATAACATTACATCAACATTCTATTATCGTGTACCTTTTTGAAGGATGATGGGAAGATGGCCCAGAGGTTAGAACGCGTGCATCTTAACCAATGACTTCGGGTTCAAGCCCAGACAAAGCACTACTGAATTTCATGTGCTTAATTTGTGTTTATAATTCATCTTGTGCTCGGCGGTGAAGGAAAACAGAAGGTCTAATTTCAACGAAATTCTGCCACATACGTATTCCACCAACCCGCATTGGAGCAGAGTGGTGGAATATGCTCCAAACCTTCTCCTCAAAGGGAGAGGAGGCCTTAGCCCAGCAGTGGGAAATTTACAGGCTGCTAATGTAAAATGTTTTGAAAGATGAATGAGAATATTGAACATATAATTGCAGAAAAATAGACCTAACATTTAAATTCCATGGGTTGGTTAGCGTATTGAGAATATGAGGAATATTTCTTTTGATAATACCATGACGTATTTGTGACCAATTACGCCTAATATGATACGTGCCTTTTTGTTATTTCTGTAATAAAAACAGCTTAAAAGAAATGATTATTAAATAATCGATAAAAATGTTTGATAATACTGCTTAGTTAATAGTATATTAATTAAAATTAGTGTGTTAATTTGTGCAATATCCCCAATACAGCTGTATAACGAAAGGCAGTATGGAAATTTAATTGAAGTTTTGATTAAGTACTATCGCACATGATAGAGGCGTCGAACGTTTTCCAGCGAAAATGTACCTTTACTTTGCATAAATCAATATTGGCCGACTATCTTTACCGATTTAATAAACTTAATAAAAAAATCCCAATATATAACAAATTATGTGACATCAAAAGCATACATATAATTTAATTCCACCTATGTTAATAATGTGGCTGAACCAAACTTAGGTATAAAAAAAAAATATTGTTTTCGAAATTTCAGAAAGTAATACCAGGTTACTTTTTAATCACAAAGGTAGGCAGACGAGCAAATGGGCCACCTCGTAAGTGCCCAACGCCGCTTGTGTAAAAGATATTCCAATCGATATGGAATGCCAAAATCCTTTTCTGCCCTACTGCATTCATGCAGTATATAAGCTACTAGTTATCGTCTGCGGGTTCACTCACATTTTAGGTTGGTCGTCAGGTGTTAGGTATAAAAAAGCCTAAGCCCCTCTTTGAGGTTCAGGTTTCCTTCAAATAGGTAAATGCATAATATTTGTCCTCTGTTTCATTTTCCGTTTTACAAGTGAATTCTGATGTATTTCTTTGTACCAACGTTACGCACTCGAGATCAGAAGGAGTTATTTACGTATCTAAGAACAATATTTATGTATTTAAAATATGTTTCGAATAAAAACATACATGAAAATCATTTTAAATAAACTATTTTCGTATAAGAATTATAAATATTATTATGTTGTTCTTAAACTATAATTTCTAATTTTTGCATTACGTAAAAAACTTATCTAATAGTTGGGCGGAATTATATTGATTATTGGAATCTGGTAAAATACTAACGTTTTACCATAGCTACAATAACAAATCAATAAACCACTTGCTCCCTGTGTATTTACATATGTGTAGTGTACATTTTGATTCTTTAGTCACGGATAAACGGATATGATAATGATCCACAAATTGTCACCAGTGCATCAACAGGATGCTACGCGATTTGTCGCCATCGTTACCATCTGCAATACAAACTGTTTTTGAAAAATGAAAACTATTGCAACAGTGATATTACTAAGTATTTGACTTTAATAGTTTACCCTCCTAGCAATAATAACTTTATATTAATAATTTAAAACAATTCAATATAAACTGTATTCAAAAATTAAAACAGCAGACATGTCAAAATTGTTCTTAGATCTCCAGTTAAATTTATTTTTAGTTATCATAATTAAATACGCGAAAAATTACGCTATGTTATAATGTATAATGGTATGCTTGTAAAATTTATTTAAGGGTGAGTTTCTATAAAGCTACAGGCATTTTCGTTTACGTTCATTTAATGGTGGCTGCTGGTACAGACCACACCGAAAATGTAAACAAAGAAGGTACATTGACAAAAATAAACCGAGAAGAGAAAAAAAAGATAGCTCGTAAACATAATTGAAAAACAGTTTTCCTAATATTTATCTTGTACTTTGACGTTTGAAAATATTCATTAGAAATTGGTAAACAATGAAAAATGTGGAAAATACGATAAAGAAATCATTGTTGAATAACATATTACATTAATTAATGAACGAGAACGAACAGAACGAAAAGAACGAATCGAAAATATTCAAGCTATTTCACTTCAATGGCTGGAATGGAACGGCTAAATTCATAAAAAGAGCTATTATTATGTTTTGACAGGAAGTGTGTCTTTGGATTATTTGACGGCTTTGCATGTAATGGCAATTTTGAAAAATGTAAATGAAAACATTGGGAATTCCTTTGCATATAATGCTTTCGAATTGTCAGTAGCTTTTGGCCATAGTGGCCTTTACAGCGTCACCAAGCAGAGCAGAGGCTAATTCCCTTGTGACATGTGAATCAAAACAAACATTTTCTTTTATCGATGTTTTGCTTGAATCTCTCATTGAGTAAATGTAGTCAAGGAGTATTGATTATCTCGCCATATTTTAGCATTAAGAGTCAGCGAGAAGACAGAATTGTAAACTTACGCTTAAAATATATGTGTCAGCATTAATGTTATTCAGTGTCCTTTACACTAAAAATGTCTAGTGTTCGACCTTGTCGGGTAAAGTACAAATAATTGGAGCGACGCTTTGGTTGAAGAGAAGTTTGTGTCCTAAATAAACATTGCTTAGAATTGATCCCTGAATGTCATTATGTTGTGCCTTAAAATATTAATCAAAAAGTTAATAATACTAGTAGCAATTTATTAACGTAGAACGCTGTTATACCATTGCAACATTCATAAAAAAAAAACTAGAATATGCTTTTTTAAAATTCTGTTTTAAAAAATACCTATGAATGCGAAATTGATAACGGACGGTTTAATTCCAAAATCCATTTTTGTTTCATTCACCGAACAAAGATCCTTTGGCATTTGATTGACGTTTAATTTTCCTAAAAGTTTAAGTGTTTGTTTTTTTTTTTTATAGTAAAACTATGCGACGTACGTAAATACTGGATTTTTTTTTTATGAATACTTCGATCGAAACTTCATAGGTGATTTTATTTCAATAATTTGTGTTAACATATAATTGATTAGTGTTATGCTATATTATTAATAAACTAGAATATTAGTATTATTTCTGCTAGCATTGGTAAAATGTTAACGAGTAAAATGTAATAAATTTATATTAAGTGTTTTTTTTTAATAATAATGTAATTATTTACTTCGCATTAGATATAAATTTTACATAAAGTTATTAAATATATAATAGTTAAAATAAATCTGTGGATAGAAGTATTGTATTCACTTTAAAAAAATATATATGTTTAAATATTGGACAACATCACATACATTACTCTGATCCCAATGTAAGTAGCTAAAGCACTTGTGTTATAGAAATCAGAAGTAACGACGGTACCACAAACACCCAGACCCAAGACAACATAGAAAACTAATGAATTTTTTCTACATCGACTCGGCCGGGAATCGAACCCGGGACCTCGGAGTGGCGACCACGGAGGTCGTCAAATGTTTAAATGCTTCTCACTCTAATCTCATGTACATACAATAATTTTCGTTGAATATGAAATAATTTTACATTAATTAATTAATTTGAGAGCGAAGATGGGTCAGTAGTTAGATTGTGTTCATCTTAGCTGATGATCGTGTGTTCAAACCCAGGCAAACACCACAATTTTCATGTGCTTATTTTGTGTTGGTGATGGATTATGCCACATGTGTATCCACCAAACCGCTTTGGAGTAGCGTGGTGGCGCAGGCTCCAAACATTCTCCCTAAAATGGAGAGGAGGCCTTAGCCCAGCAGTGGGACACTTTTTATATACAATAATTTTGAATGAAAGCAGTTTCAGTATAAATATTAGTTATTTTTATAAGTGTTCTGAGGATCTTAACCTTGTTGTCCTTACAACAAGGTTAAATGAGGATTTAGTTGTATTTAAAAAGCCATATTATACTTTAGAAGAAGCGAGCAAACATACATACGAGAAAAGTGGACAGCCGCAAGCCGCGTGCTAGACAGACGATTTAAAATACTAAGAACGAGGCTCAGATCTTCTACCAGACAAACCAAGATAAGACGGTCTAGGCGCCTCAGAACAAGGAGGCCGACTCCAAATGAAATGAGAAAAAGCACAGAAGAAGATGAAGATTTAGATTGATATCTAAAAGAATGCTCTATTCATTGATATATTTACCAGTAACTTAGGCTATGTGTGCTCATTAAATTATATTTGACCACAACATGTACAACGAGGAAGCTATAGATGCATAATCAACGAGCATGTTAGGATCTGAACATTTTAGTCATGATAAAATTGTAATGAATGCAGATCCGATCTAAATATGTACCCGCATTAAATCGCATAAGAATCAAGTACATCATTAAAACGATATTTTATATCGAAACAGTTTTAAAAAAATATATATTTTCTAAATTTTCTTCGTACATATTTAGTACACAGTTAACAAATAAAATAATTCATTATTATAACTGCAGATTCCAATTTTCTTTCTAACTTTGTCCTCGACGTTATCTCCTTATCAACGTTGAATGCTTCGTTAAATATAATTAATTAACGTTTTACTCTAACTGCCTAGTTAATTAAGTAACTAGCTTATAAGGCAGATCTATTTATTTTTATATCTTTCTGTCAAGGAATTCTCATTCTTTAGATTGGACTATGGTACTGTTTACACTTCCAACCTCGGAAAACACGTTGGTATTATACTTGAACGCTTTCTGCTCGTGATAGTTAACCTACCTTTTGGACTTTGGATTATGCCAGTAGGATATAAAGAATACACTCTGTATTTGTACACTATAAAATGTTAATTCAAAGGAGATTGTCCGATGATGATAATATAATCATCTTATATGTAAACCTCTTTGATAGGGTTATGTAGAACGAATTTACATAATTATAATTACAATACAAACTTGTACCAATATCCAAAAGTCTATTGTACTGTTTTATTGTGATATTGTTGTGCCAAAGTGGTTCAAGATAAAGATCTCGATTAAGTGGTCTTGATTGGGTCACGAGATTGCCGTCGTTTGAGTGGAGAGCACTGTTAGGATTGTTTAAGTTTGAACGATAGACGTACTGTTTCGATGGCACTCTCAGTGATAATAATTAGTGGTGCTCTGTTGTTAAACTACTAGCCCTAAACAAATATTATAAAAAAAAAATACGGCATTATTTTTTTTTTATTGCTGGTATGGTATCGCTGGATGATATTGATTGATGTTTCTATAACTCAATATATAATTTCTGAATATATATATGAAAATTAGTCGTATGTTCTTGTTATTACCTGTGTGTTCGTTTGAAACGTCAGGTAAATAAACTTTCTAGACGAATGGCCCCGGTATTGGAGTGAAACGCAAACAGAAACTCGGAATAAATGGCGTATGAAAGTTAGGGAGAAAACGCTCTCTTAACAATAATCTACACCATTCAATAAAAAAATAACATTTGATTTTTTCAATGACAATATATTTAGTTGGATGAATGGAACAAATCTGTCACATAACTTATTTCTGTGAAATTACATCGCTGAAATTTATGTTCATGTCTTTATAAGTGGCGGACTCCGTCAATCTTTCATGTTTACATTCAAAGAACAAATTTAATTATTTTGTTTAGATCAAACCGAATTCAATAAGTGGATTTATGAATATTACATTTTATATAATTTCAATAAGCTTCCATCTATCAAGGCCTTAAAGATTAATTTGCACAAAACTTTTACATTTAATTAAATTCGTTACGTTTAAACTGGTTATATACAATTCATTATATGAAAATATGATTTTATTAATCGTGAAAAATGTGAGAAGTAAATTTCAATTGCGAGTATCATTCAACCGTCGGGGGCCACCAGTAATGAGAACAACGGAACTTCCACCAACTCGTTTACCTGGTGCGGATTAAAGTACATTAAACTATGTAATAGAGGCTGGCGGTCTGGATAGTTTATTTTTTAACTAGCGGGTTGCGAGAAAAGTCGTAATTAACGCGGCTTTCACGATGCGACGACCTCCAAGCGCCTCCTTATAGGATTGTTATTATGACGTGAATATAAAACTGCTATGTTACAGAATGAAAAAAATACTTTCTTTTGGTTATTAACCTCGTTTTTTGTTTGTTTTATAACGTATTATGTCGAAGTAACTTTTTAAAATATTTTAAAATTAGTCGCTTTTTTTTTGGATAACATTATACTATTTGATATAATTATTGTTACGAGGTATAAAGTACAAGTTCTAGAAGTATAATTATATTTCGAGAAGTTGTTCATATAAACATAGATAATCTTATTTATTTTATTATATAATGTAAGAAAAGCAATTACTTTACAAAATACAAAAATCTAATTTAAATTTTGTCGTGATGCGACGCAGCTTATAAGATGAATCACATATCACTGTCATTTCCTCTGTAATTATATTATGCAGATTAAAAAAAAAAAGAAGGGTGACACTTTATCGTCATACAATAGCTGTGATGCTTTATAACTTTGTTCTTCACCTTCAACCGACTTAAAAAAAATAAAGTTTTTTATTTGCTCCGTATTATTGCATATTCGTGATATTATCAGAAATAATAGAAACGATTTTATGATTCTTTGGCTGGGATAATTTATATACAGACGCAAAAGTAACTCTCTCTGTCTGTTTGTTTGTCTGTCTGTTATCTCACGACTAAATCTACCAAGTGAATTTGAAATTTGGTACGAATCAAGCTTAAACTTAAAGGAACTTTTTTATGTCCAATACCTAATCGACGACGACTAATCGACTAATCTCTAAAATGCGAACAAAGCCGCGACAACAACTTGTAATTTACATTATGGGTAGGTTCTATAATAAATATTAAAGCACCATTCTACTGAGAAGACCAATTTATAATTATAATAATTTTGTATTCCATATAAATTATTTTACTTAAAAAAATGTTTAGAATCAGTCGCGAGTAAATAAAACTCAAGAATTTCAAATTTTATTCAGTGACTTGTTTGCGTTGGTTCTATAAATTTTTAATTTATCAATTAGCTTTAAAAGTAAAATGTATTTTTTATTTGACTCATGAAAATAATCGATTAAAGTAAGCTTATTAAAAAATTATCGTAACGAAATAATTATATTCCGACTTTGTACTTTAATTTATTAAGTATGAGATGAATAGTTTGAACATATTAAACTTACTCACTAAGTGAATCACAGCACGTGGATGTCGCTAGAATAGACTGAATGAACTTTTGTTAAACGCATCAGTTAATTGAAATCATTAGCACTTTTATAACCCGATTGACGATGAGATAGGAATAAAAGCAATTGAAGACCTGACTTGAGCAGTTGAAGGCAGGCGGATGGCGAATCAAAAATATGTTAAGTTTGTCTGCTGCTTATTACACTATACTACAAATAAATTGTATACGGCAAGACGAATATTATGTTATTTACTAAAGCTTATAATTTGCTTTGGAAACTTAACGCACAAACGTAATCATTAACTTTGAATGTGTTGATCTTTGTAGTTAGGTAATTTGTAATCTGAACAACAGTCATTTTATTTTATAAAGAACGTCTTTTTAAAAGGCCATTGTGAACTAACATAAGCTACATCAGACACGCTATTACCGGTATCCTTTTGATTAAAGTCAATCCCCTAAGTAATTTTAATAGTGTATGAAACCAAAAGTTTACCAAAGATTTCTAAGAAAAACTCACAAAACAGAAGTACCCAACGTAAAAGATCCACGTAAATTAATGTTTCGAGAGACAGAAAGAGGAATAAAACTTTTTGAGTATAAATTCGCAGACTCTGGTTGAAATATTGAGAAATATTAAGAGAAATATTGTGTCTGCTAGAAACGAACTTGCGATGTTTGTTTAAGCATTTTTATTAAGAAAACAATTTACAAATTTAAATATATATTATTGTTTTATGATTGAGTATTTTTTTTCTATTTTTCTTTATACGTAAATTGTTTTATGTTTTGTTTGTTTATATTTTGTAAAAATTTGCACTACCCAATTTTTTTATTCAAATCACGCATTTAATCTGCATTAAGCATGAAGCTGGATATCAAGTGTTTCTACTGTATAAACTCCATCATAGAGTTAATAAAATACAATTTAAGTATTACCGTCAATAAGCGTCAAAAAACAAATTTCAGATAAAATTATATATTTTAGAAACCAAAATACCACATACGAACAGCGAAATATTAAACGTAACTTTAAGATGATATACTTATATACACAACTAAAATATAATTATGTGCAAATAGTAGTAATCCGTCCGTAATGTTGTATTAATATAAAATTTGCATCTTTGAGTTAATTTTGTTTGTACGCTCCGCTTATTTATTTACATTTTTAATAAAAATTGAGTTAAATATTTCGCTGCTGGGTAAGCGGTAATGAAGTTTTTTATTAAGGGATTATGAATGTATTAGTGTTGGAAATTGACCCAGTACGTTCATTTTATGAGAAGATTTTAATACAAGCGTATTCCAGTAACTCGTAGAATATATATTTATCATAGATACTTTTTTTTTAATGATTAACTTAAAGCCATACAATCTATAAAGTTAAACTAGTGATTATTTCGACAGATGTATGAAAATCTTATATTTTCAAATTTTATAGATTAATTTCTATAATACGATATCTAATGGATTTGATTCAAAATATTTACAACAAACTTAATAATTAATAATGTTATATAAAGGAAAAAAATACGTTTAATATATTCAAACATAAATATGTAAGTAGTTCTGTCGTATCTCATTTAAGCGTTCACCAGGTGCACATTAAGCCGACTGTATAGAGCCCTGTGGCTTCACCGAAATTGAATTTAAAAAATATTACCGACTCGCGAACCGTTGGCCGCTATCCAAAAGACAATACAAAATGTCTTGCATATTCATTTTACAGAAATGAATACATACAAAGTAAAAAGAGCTTTGAAAACAGAACTTATTAGCAAAGCGGTAAAAAGAAGCCCCTTAAGATCTCAACTGCAGGATAAAATTCTTCTTAATGAACGCTGTAGCTGGTGTCGGTTTAATTAAATACCGTACTCAATGTAATCTGATCGTTTATGTTTAAATCTATAACTCGAATATCCTGGAAATCAACAAATTAAAAATACTATCGATGTTCAACAGTAAAGTTGCATTTATTTTTTCAAATAATGAGTAGTGATGTAAGAAGAACAGAAAGTTATTGACAGATATTATAAATTATATCAAAATTACTGAAGTGAAGGGAAAATCTTATGGGATCGCGTCACCGATATGTTCATGACCGGCGCATGCGCAGAGACCGTATTCTGTGCGCGTTAGACGCTTTTTGGATGGCTGAAATCTGGTGTGTTCGCGTCACCGACATGCTTAATAGCAGTATATCTGTAGCTATACAGCTGACGTATTATGTAACATTAGTGCTGCGTATACCTTATGTTTTCATTTGGTTATTATTTGAATTTTTAATTGACATCATGTAATTTCAAATTTAAATACTAAACGTTCTAAGTTTTCACTTCTATAAGCAGGCCCTATAACTGCCAATATATTTTTATTTAGAACCGATTATGAAAATGTAATAGGTTTATTATTATTTTTTCTCGTTGAGAAGTTTCGTAATGAAGTAATATTGTGTAGTCAACAATGAACGCTCACGGCTGAATAATGTCTGAGTGTACTCGATCCGTGATGTTTTGGAAGCAAAGCAATACACTGTTGCCGCCAGAAGTTTTTACATTAGCTTGCACCGAGTCTGTTTATTTTGTGCCTTCGAACCTGTTTTCAAACTACGACGCATAAGTTGGAGGTCTCGTTTCAAGCTCTTTGCCCTCGCCCGGTATAATTTTAATCACAAAGAGACAAAAGAGATTAAGGTATCTGTATTCAGAAACTTTCAAACGGATCGGTTCAAAGTTTTTATTTCGTTTATGCAATGAAAAATTTGTTTTACGTTCATTTAGTCAAACGCGTTCTCGCTTTGAAAAATCTGATATGAGTTTCATAAAGTTACTTCGACGCGATGAGTTCATTTCGTAGCAATATTCAGAAGAAGTATTCAGTTGAATACGTTACCTTAAAAACTTTAACATCATTGTAAATTAGATTACTATTGAAAATCATTCTTGCATACTTTAACGTTCTTATAAAAAAAATAGTTCTTTGATATTATGTTAAAAGCTAACGATATAGCAGTATACATTATTTCTAGATAAGTAAAATAATTTTACTACTATACAAACATATATGTACAAATAAATACAAGGAATATAAGTCATAAAAGGCAAGTGTTTAGAATTTTTTGTTTTTACTAATGTATTTACAGAATTGACTCGTTGCAATGACGAATACGTAACTAACAATTATATATTATTCGACATAATTACGCATATAATATAAGCCGTTCCGATGTATGTAATCCAAACTGTCGCTTGAACTGTTTTTATTAAAAAAATCCGCTATTGCTACAAATAAAGCGTTACGAATGAAATTGTATGTCAATATTGGCCAATATGTGAATGATATTTTGCAAGCATTTGCGGTAGGGTTCATTCGACTTTGTTGGATATTCAATTGTATGTACGTGTAGACGCAGCATTAATTAACACCTTAAAACAATGTTAAATAATAATAGATTTCAGTTGCCATTTTCATTGCATATCATACTGATATCAACCCAGCTTGATATTTTAATTATTTTGCTATACAACTGTGATCATATTAATGTACGTTTATTCACGTAATTTGTTTATGCTTGGACATAAATAAGTGGTTACATAGAATGAAATAAGGGGTTTATTTTATTCTAAGAACATATTTATATTAATAACAGTTGAGAGTCTCTCTGGACGATATATTGTTGTTTTATTAAATTAATATTGCTCTGAAAAATATTCTCCGACCTTTTATTATTTACTATCTCTATTTACAACGTCCATTTTCTTTGCTGGCTGCATAATAAGAATAATGCAAGAACAGGAGTGACATAATTTAAATTCAGTTTTGAGAGAGAACCAGGTGGAAGCAATTTTTTTCACGTAGTTTTTAATATACAGAGCTCCATTTTTTTTAATACGTTATTTTACGTTATTTTCGTTGTTTTGTATTTTACAAATTAATAAGTTCGTATAATTATGTATCTATTTTATTAGCTTCTAACCATGGAATAATTTTTTATCAAGCGTTCGCTTTTAAAGTAAGTAAGTATGGCCTCGGACCAAAAGATCCACCTTGAAACTATAAACTAAAATATTATTGAAGATATATTCAAGGGTTTTATAGTTTGAACGTGAATCGGCAAAACAAATTAAAAAAGCTTGGTTCCTAATAATCGTAGTATTGTATTTTATTAAGGCAGTTTAAGTATGAAGAAAAATATTGTATCACGATCAAAAAAATAAAATTGTAATGGATAAAACCGTTTTATCGTTTCAATTAATTGGAATACTTTAAATAAAACTATGTTGCTTGCGAAGATTTATATGTATTTGCAGCATTTACTTTATTTATCGGCTCGGCTACATGAAAAGAATAATAGAGGTACTTTGAATTAATTTTACAGAATGACTCCTGGTGGAAGCTTTATCGCATTGTCTTTATGCAACTAAGTATAAAACCTCTTTAGCTATTTAACATTCGAAAAGTATTTCTTACGTTACTTAAAAAAAGTAGTTCATTTAAATTTATTTAGCCGTTTCATTAAACTCTTCGTTTCACTGGTATTTCGTTCGCTAAAGCGGCCACGTGTTAATTGATTCATAACATTCAAGATTTTCAATTTCAAAGGCGAAGATTAATAAGATTGCTCGGTCGGTTAGAGCAATAATGAGTTTTCAGAATAACATTTTACCAAAATGAAATCTTTCTGAGTTCCGCTTTATTTCGTAACGAATTTGAATAAAATTTGATGATGTCGCAACTTAACATTTAATTATCGAAACACTTAAATATTAGATTCAATAAATTTGTCATTTTTTTTTAATTTTCACATTGGTGCATTCTATCTTCTATAGATTATCGAACACGTAAACATTAAGCGAGAAGTTGTGATGAGAGATAAGGGATAAGTTTGTTATTTCAAATGACTAACATTAAATATATGTTAAAGTATTTTATTGTAGTCAAATAATGTAACCTAATTGTAAAATCATCAATAAAATTTTGTAAATTACATTTCTCTTTTTTGCATTGTTTAATAAATAATCTTACGTTTATTAATGACGTTTTGTATTGTATTATCGGATACTATTTATCGACAAAGGAGCCACTTGAAATTTTTGAATTTCTTCCGTAATTTAACAAAGAAATTGCCGTACAAATTATTATACATTAAGAAATTACCAACCGTGTATTGAAGAGTGTGAAGAGTAACTTAGACGAAATTATTATAAAATTTTAACGCCAGGGAGTTTTAATCACGGCGCGTTTTCTGAAAATTAATACGGCCACTCACTGCGAGCAAGGGCCTACCTTTTTGTATGAGTAAACATAATTTCATGACAGTTTAATTAAATCTCTAATTTTGAGGTATTATATTTTGAATAGCTTCCAGTGTTTGGGTTTTAATTATTCGATTTATTCTAGTTGATAATTCAGTAAAGTAAAATAAACAATTTTTAATTATTCACAAATAAATTTTTGGATAAACAGTTTTTTTATGTATATGAGAGAAAATCTACTTTATAAATAAATATATATTTGTTTCATTGTTTATGAAGAAAACTAAGAAGACTAACAAATAAATAGAAAATGTAATAAAAGTTTACGTCTAAGTCTAACAAACATATAAAAAAAACTTTGAGAAAATAAATTAGGTTTAGAATGATCACAAAAGAAACTTGTAAATCTTTAAACATTATAATATTATCTGGTAAATTTAAGAGAAATAAGTTTTCGTTCAAGTTATTACCGTGAGAGTAATTTCCTTCTTTGTGTCATGGTGTTTCCGCAACGCAACGCTTGCTCCGAAAACGGGGATCATTTCCCCTAATTCTTATTTTGTGCTTTGTTTCACTTGCCAAAAACATTCACCAAGTTTCCACCATAATTCAACTTGTTACTTCAAGCGTAAACTCTTTAGACTTACAAGATGATGATAGTTATTTTTACATTATAATTGTTTGAAAAAAAAAAAGTTTTCTTGGTACTTCATATGATCATGAAGGTTTTATTGAGCAAGCTATATAAAAAATAATTTAAGCGCATAAGTCTAGATAGAACTCAAGAATACCAAAGCTTATCCATTTTGCCAGAAGTATACTTTGATTGACAAGCTAAACTAAATAACAAACGATAACGAAAATAAAATTAGAGTAAACGGTTAAACATTTTTAAAAACAATCAAATAATACAAAGAAAAGAAACTAAACTGAGAAAGGAAATAAAAACTTAAGTCAAAAACAATGAAATAGGATTACTTAACTGAAAACATGAATGTCAATGAGCTTGGACACCTTTTATATATCAACACATGTGACAGTTTTGTGTACAACCCAATCTGCACCAACATGATATTTTGTAGGCAATAAGCATGGAGTCACAAGTATTTACAACCCGACATTGCTTGATTTATTAGCTACTTGTGTCAATCCGTCATTCCTGTACATCCCTCACTACAGTTACCCCAGTTTTTTTTTTCATATCACCCAAAATCACTTTCGAAATAGCGTTATCACTAACGTGATTTATATCTTGATGTGTATCGACATGTTCACGAGGCATTAACTGGCAGACGAAAGAAAAAAAATAATTTCAAACATTTTTTACCGTACAACAGATTACCTACAGAACATATTCGCTATCAAAATATTTATTAAAGTTGAAATTTTTGATCGGATAAGAATAAATCAAATCCAGAGTATTTAATCGTCTTCGAAGCCCTGCAATTAGGGAACGTCGATTATGAGTTTGTTTGACAATTAGCCAAGAAGTGAACGGCTTGTACTAAGCTCCTATAAAACAACTATTACAGTTGACAATATATATTATACAAATATTCGCCATATTGTACGAACGTATATTCTAACATGAAACCCTGGTTACGGGAATTTCAGGTACCACAAGTTTCTTGGCATATTTCGCATTCAAGAAGTAACAATATTTGTTGGGCAGCAATTTGTTCACAGTTCTCTTGAATTTGCAACTAACATTAAGTTTTAATGTAATAATATGGTCATTTAAGACAATAATTGGTGCAACATCAATACAAAGAAACACGAATATTAACTTAAGTTCGTATAGTGACTGATATGATGAAAGTGAATGCTAGAAAATGATAAATGACGTATCATCCAATAACGAATACTAATTAGAGTTCGCATTTTTTGGATTGCACATGAGCTAACAATAGTCTCTCTGAATACTTCAAATGTACCTTACGTAATTGATTTTTGCGAGAGTGTTCGGCCATGGAATGTTTCCAAGGCTCACATCGGTGATATTTTTCAAATTCAATTTCTGCGCACCGCTCCAGTACTTTGCTTAATGTACTGCAGGTGTACTTTTACCTATAACGTAGCCTCCAATGTTTCCTGTTTCTGAATAAAATAATGTTTGATGCATGGTTAAACAGGTTAACTTTGGTCCCGAGAGACGGCGCGCCGCGCAGTAAATTATGTTAACTTTTACCAAATATTATTTTATTAATTATCACGATATATGATATTATTTAACAATTTTTCAATGTTGGCAACAGATTTTTTTTATTTGGACACTTAAAACTTAAATAAAAACTTGTTAATTATTAATGAACATAACTTACTCCCACGTACGTCGCGTCGTATAATGCAAGCAATGACACATCAAACAATATATGCCGCCCTTTTATTAAATACTTTATAAGGTAAAATATCATTTTAATGTTCTTGATGACGCCTAAGAAGGTTCATATTAAAAGAACGTTGGTGTAAAAACAAAATGGAGTAGGTAACCAAAAGCCCATCTAGCAAAATTGCCATCCGCCCGCTCATTACCGACTAAGCCAACCGCTTGATCTGATATCCCCGTGCACGTGACTAAAGGAAATTGAAATCTCTATCGGTTAATCGAAATATTGAATAGTATCTTAAAATAGAATTTTAATTGTTTCATTAAACTACATTTCCGCTTATCTATAAAACAATTGAAGTTTTTTTTAAGATAGACAGCCAAAAAAGTGTTATACGGACAAAAAATTAAATAATTATTGAATGGGAAGGACATTATCCGAATTATTTTGTTGTATACGCGAACTGGATTTTCAACCGCACAGGCAGGCAACCTTGATGTCTAGAGTGGTGACAAGTAAGCATAATTCTTTATGAATAAATTTGAACAGATACTCCAACACACACTCGACGAAGAAACAGGTAGGGCATAATGATTAGATAACAAAAAATATGGCGATTTTCGAAGGCCGCTTTGACGGAACCATCTTATTATGAGCCAGCACGATTTGCTACTTGAACACGTTTTCTACAAATTTAAAACGACCGATACCGTTTATTTATGTCTTATTTTATTTTATATTTACAATTTATTATTATATTACAGTTTATTTTTCTTTGGTTAATGTGTTAAAATTAACTTGATTCTTATCAAAGAGATAACACTAATGTTATTTATTAAAACAAAACCTTGTCTTTGATGTGTTTAGGTAAAATGAGACTCGAGTCGAATTAGAGACATAGGTACGTTTGCTAAATTTCAATTTAAACTCATTGAATTGCTTAGCCTACAGGTACTTTATGAGCTGATTTGAAACTTCAGACTAAATCTGTAGGAAGTTAGAACTAACTACGAACCATTGAATGGGCGCTTCAATTCATTACAACTTTTACTACACATCGAGAGCCCTTATCCTGATATATAATTATCTAAATATATAGTATCATTATTAAAATTGTAATTTTTTTTTATGTAAATATTATTATTTCGTTGTGAGTCGTGTTCGATTCGCTGGAATTACAAAATATTATTGAATTTTCTGTCAAGATGTTTTCAGTAGTTGTAGTCTGAGTTTGGGAGTTGGCTATGTTTACGCTTCCGTGCCTCGGTGAACGGTGAGTCGTGTAGCTGAAATATATTTGGATTATTATTCCATTGGATTATGAGTTTAAATAAGAAGAGATATATATGTAATAAGAAGAATAGTGTTCACATGTATTTACATTCCCTTACGTTGATAGTCGATCTCCTATGACACGTCCGCCGTTGTCGTCATCGGTCAAAATCATCGATTTGTTAAAATTAAACTCTAATCCATACGTATAAATTGTATTATATTCAAGATACTCATAATATTGTTTTTACATAATAGCTTAAAACTGAACTGGAAACGGCTCAGTTGAATGTCAAAAGATTATATTTTTTTATTGCTATACCGAAGTAAACTATGAGATATAAGCTCTATATCTTTCTGTGTCTATTACTCCAGTGTTGTTTCCACAGAAGTATTACCACAGTATTATGACATATTAGTATTTACATTAAATTAACAGTCTGTATATTTTCCACTGCTGGGCTAAGGCCTCTTCTCCCTTTGAGGAGAAGGCTTAGAGCATATTCCATCACGCTGCTCCAAAGCGGGTTGGAGGAATACACACGTGGCAGAATTTCGTTGGAATAAGACACATGCAGGTTTCCTCACGATGTTTTCCTTCACCGCCGAGCACGCTTTTCGCTTCTATTATCTCGCTATTCGCTTTTGTTGCTTAACTTTAATGTTCCAGGCGCTCCATTTGGCTTTTGTTTTTTTATAATCTGAGATAGAAATGATGTCGTTCCAACCATAATAAAGACATAACATTCGTAGGCTTACTAATTGAAATTTCAGTTATATTGAAAGCATCAACGCGTATAAAGTGAAGCGATTATAAATTACTAACGAAGTTTGTCTGCCTGGGTGACATGAAGGTGTAAATGGAGGCAAATTCGTCAATTTATATGCGAAGCAGGCGCCTTTGAGATAGCTTTGATGTTAGCTGTACAGAAAATTCTATTTGTTTTCGTTAAATATTTATTTACGATTTAACTCTTGATTTGATCCTTATTGAAATAGGTCATTTAATTGATTAAAGACACATCGTCGTCATATCGTATATTAAATACAACATTTAATCGACGTAATAAATAAAAAAGTATGCACATATATTATAGTGATATTTTTTACCGAATTTCGTATTTGTTATTTTGCTTGAATTATTTAACAGTGAAAACTAAGTTATATTATAATAAAGTCCAATTACGGGACGGTTGAAGTTCATTAAAAACGCTTTGAATTTAATTATCCGTTTTCTTTGTTTGCTTTACTAGAATAGAGAACGAACTGACGCTAACAATGTGTTCTATCAAAATCTTAAATATTAAGTTATAAATATAAGCATATTTTTTTCAGTTTATGGTGGTTTCGTTCCAGAATAAAGGTACTGTATAAAATGGTTGCTGCAATTGTTATAATATAAAAAATCGGTCAAGTGCGTGTCGCGCTACGCCTATTGTAAGGTTTCGTAGCTATGCTAATTACACGAAACAAAGTTATTTTTATTGTCACTCAGTCTGTATGATCAGGACTAAATAAGAAGTTACAAATGTGTATAAATATTCTAAGCTTCATAATCGATAAAAAAATACAAGAATAGCCTTTGTACTCGATGGCCCTTATAAATATATTTATTATTATCAGAGATTGAGCCTAGCAGCCTAAAGCAGTAACTGCTCAGCCAATTAACCGTCGAATAAAGAATATTTTCTGAATTGTATTGAGATTAACATTCTATATACACACATATAATATAAGCAATAGGTATATATATTATTCTATTCCAAAATATTATCTTATGTATGTTTATTTGATAGAATAACGAAACAGGCAACATAATATAAATATATAGTGCAGACTTCTGAGGCTTCGTTGTTTTTGCTATGAAGCCATAGCAATAAAAGGCTTCATTAAGACCGTAATAAAGCCATCGGTCAGTTTCCTTATTACCTTTATACACACATCTTAGAATATAAAACCTAATCATATAATGCTGTACTGTGCTCGTTTATCTTAGTCAGTAGAATACTATACATTTAATTTATCTAAAAAGTGTGAACTCTGAAGCATAAGAACGGACCACAATTGACCACGACACGACAAATCACTTAGCTTTACTTTATAGTCTATTTGCGGACCACGACTGACTCTTGGTAACATTTATTTTACTTTTTGTGCATCTGACAGAACTATTAAGGATGTTACTAAGAAAGTATTGCGTCATATGATATGACTAATATTTTAAAAGTTATAAATTCTTAGGGCTTCCATAATTTTATAATGATAAAGTATATAATGATAATTGTATTATTAGTTTTGGTAAATAGTTTTTTGTCCTGGTCACACTCAATGGTTTTAGATTATGAAGTGTGAGTTAAGTCGAGTCGTTTAATGAAGTTTATATTTTTATAGAACTATTATAGTGAATTAAATAAGACATTACTTTAATAAAGACCTTCGATCCTATAATATAACGTAAATATTTTAAGATGAATGAAATATAAAACAGGACAAGCTGCCTATAAAAGTATGCAGGTAGATAACATACTAATTCTATCATGATTTGTTTCTTTATTTCTGTACACAAAAACTTGTAGTCCCATTGATGTGTATCTTTTCTCAATGATAACCGGGCAATATACGTATGCTGCTATAACTATAACAGATATCTCTAAAAACATTTTGTATGTAAGTTCGAGATTTAAAAGGCTCAATAATAATCATAAAAATTGAAACAAAATAAACGATAACTTTGTTTAAAATTTCATAGAATATTCATCAAATAAATAATTTGATAGTATTTGTATTTAGTAAATTTCAGTTTGAGCTGTATTTGCAGAGTTATTATTACAATATATCAGAATAAACGTACGAGCACTACTTGCTATCTACAACTATGGATTCAAATGAATTTTGTTTTATCGTGGAAAAGGATATTTATTATTAATTTTAAAAAAAAGTTTTTAGTTTCGCTGCTTTTGCTATTATCTTATATTATCTTCCATGTGAACTGACATTAGAAAATAAAAGTGGAATGGAGGTCGATGCAGAAACTCGTGCAGTGTCAAAAGGCGCGCGACGATCACAGGCACCTTGTGATAACAGATCCAACTCTCTTGAAGCGCCGGGCAGAATAAAAAGGTTTGATCGCAGTTAAAAGTCGACTATACAAATAGCTGAACCTGTGGCTTTACACGCGCTAAATTTATAAAAACGTAACCCTTATTTTACATTCAAGGTGTGAAAAAGTAGCAAAGGTAGGCTCTGTCCTTCACCAGGACTTAAACTATCTCCATTCCAAACTTCATCTAAATCAGGTCAGCGGTTTCAGTGTAAAAAGGTAACAGATAGAGTTATATTCGGATTTATAATATTAGTATAGATTCTGTTCCTGATAATTTACTAATATAACCTTCAGATGAGATCATATTTATAATCTAAAATATTTTATGACTATTTTATTAAAATTAGCATTGAAGTGGATAAAAATACTATTGATTGTTTTCGAGTTGAAGAAAAATATATCACAATTTATAACTTAACCCTTGCCATCGAATAATAAATGATATTCGTATAAATCCTGTGATATGAGTCGAGATGGCCCAGTGGGAGTCGAGATGGCCCAGTGGTTAGAACGCGTGCATCTTAACCGATGATTTCGGGTTCAAACCCAGGCAGGCACCACTGAAATTTCATGTGCTTAATTTGTGTTTATAATTCATCTCGTGCTCGGCGGTGAAGGAAAACATCGTGAGGAAACCTGCATGTGTCTAATTTCAACGAAATTCAGCCACATGTGTATTCCGCCAACCCGCATTGGAGCAGCGTGGTGGAATATGCTCCAAACCTTCTCCTCAAAGGGAGAGGAGGCCTTTATCCCAGCAGTGGGACATTTACGGGCTGCTAATGTATAAATCCTAATGCAAAATAATTTAGGAGATGTTAGGGGGTTGACAGATATTACTAGCATAACATTACAATGGCAAGTTAACCCACAGAGATAATATTTGAATACGAAATTAATAACAATGTAGTTAGAACAATATTTCTTGGTAACTCGGGGTTGCAACCTAAGTTACCTGCGTTACCGGTTGGTGTTAATAATAGTTAATAAAATTAAAACTATACACATTACTACGCTAATGTACTGTGTAATGTACACGCACACAACCATTATACTTATTTGAGTATCTTTTCGTAAAATTAATTCTTTATTTATAGTATAAAGTATCAATATAATTTAACAACAACAATTTACTTACGAGTTGAGACTGAGACAGCATATATTTTTTGTTATGATTTTATAATTTTGAGCTGTATATATAACCTGTTTATTTTGTGTCTGGTAAACCAAGGTATGTGAGGAGGCTCACTTTGGATGGTACGATACCAAATATAGTATAATATAGGTCAATATTTGTCGTAACTTATTTAAGTTGGAGGGAAAAAAATAGGTCATTTCATTAAATTCTCAATGCCATTTATAAAATATAAAACAATTTTTTTGTTATACGAATATGAAATCAAAAATAAAGAGCGGTCCTATCTATAGTTACAATTCATTTAACGTGAACGGCAAAAAAGCCTCTTGTATATTTAATACAGTATTCCAATGTTTTATTATAAATATATATGTATTGATATTACAGATTATGTCATTTTGTGTATATAATTTAAAATTATATCACATACGTTTACTATTTTTTAGAAAAAAAAAATATCATAGTCGTTTCCGCATCACACTTAGAACGGAATTGTTTTTATCTCAACCTCTTGGTGTCATCTATTCGAATGATCAAGTACAGAGTTCCTCTTTCTAACGCGGCTGAAATAAACTAAATCGTTTTATAAACCGGAGACGGTCCAACTCAGGTTACCCTAGCCGGGTTACACGGAGGTGAATTGCTTGAAACGTGATTCTCCGACTGACGGAACAATAGATGTAATCTTAAAACGGAAGAAAAATCAGTAGTTTGAATAGAAAGACTCAGAATAAAAGCAAACCAGTTTACAAGGAGGTAATAAAATTATAAAGAGGTTAAGGTTATATTTACATTGATCGTACAATGAGTAAATAAATAAATTATTTCGTTATATTTATTGATATTTATCTTGCTTTTATTGAATCAAATTTTTGTATTAAACGTTTGGGCTTAAATCTTTTCGCTTTATTTGTTTTTACCGTTGCAAAGTACCTGTTTAAAGTTTGCAAGATGTATTGTTGCTGTCATGACTCCTTACGATTCAACAACGTTCAACGATTCTTAAACGTTACGGACTTCGGTAATTACGGTAGCGGTTCAAGCCAAATAATTGACACTAACTGGAAAGTTCATCTGTACTGAAAACTTTTAACGAGTTTTAGAGGTATTCGAATTAGAAAGGAAGAAAAGAAAAACGGACTGTTTAGTTAATGAAAATTTATTGTATCTCGCAGAAAAAAATAATCTTATTATTTTTAAATTAATTCTAAGTATAATTACTCTGTTTTCGACTTAAGTGGCGCAAATGTTTATTAGTTTATTATTATGTTTGTTATGTCTCGTTGGCTTCGTGGTTAATTTTTAGGACTGCAGATCGTAAGATGTTGGGTTCAAATCCTCAACTCAAGTTTATTTTAGTTTTTGAATTTCGTTATCAGAACTCAAACTCTTGTGTACTAGACTCTACGGTTGTGTCTATTGAAAGGTAGAGATAGTATCCGTGTTCGGAACACACGTGTCCGTTATAATATTTCATGCATAGATGGCTACACCATGAGATAAGCCACCGTGTCTTCGATCAGAGTATTTCTATATCATGATTTTTTTTGCCTAAATTGTAAGTCGTGTTACAAACTGTGTGCTAGTAAATGTTTACTGCGAATTCGACTTAGAGACTGACAAGATTGAATGACAGGAACAATACATACTCATACACATTATGCTTAATAAATAAATTTATATTACCTAGACCCCCATTATCTATTTTTTTTTACAGTTTAGATGTAGACGATAAGCAAATAACTCATAATATTTGACACAAATTATGATCCGTATTTTTTATCAATGCTTACTAATAAAAGAAATAAAAAACTTCTAATGAATAGACACATGCTTAATTTTTATTTCTGAGCATTTAAGATATACATGCTTATGATAAGTTAAGCTTTTAAATAATTTTTATAATTATGCAATGATATATGTATGCGTTAACAAACTGCAAAGTATATAACATCTGAAAAAACACTGCTGAAATTTTATAATAACGAATTTTATTTGACTTTGTGCATACGTTAAAATGGCGTGAATTTTTCAAGTGTTATTTCTTTGTAGAATAATAATAATATATGTTAATATAATGACACATAGATTCTATTAAATTTAATTACGGCTGTGTAGTTAATTTTAACCGATGATTGTGGGTATCCAGGTACACATAAATTTTTCATATGCTTAATTTGTGTTCATAATTCATCTCGCGATTGATGGTGAAGGAAAACGAGACAGAGACAACTAAATGTGTCTAATTTCACTAACATTCCGATATATATCCGCCAATCCACATTCGAGCAGCGTAGTGGAATAAGCTCCAATATTTGGCTCCAAAAGTCCTAGCTGTGGGATATTTACAGGCAATTACTTTAGTAGATAATAAATATATTGGTGATTTAATGACATCAAAAGTCTTAGTTGTTAGTATGAGCCAAGTCGGGTCATATCACTAATATACAATGAATACCGTGTTGGTAATATATAATTAGCATTAGCAGCCTGTAAATTTCCCACTGTTGGGCTAAAGGCCTCCTCTCCCTTTGAGGAGAAGGTTTGGAGCATATTCCACCACGCTGGTCCAATGCGGGTTGGTGAAATACACATGCAGGTTTCCTCACGATGTTTTCCTTCACCGCCGAGCACGAGATGAATTATAAACACAAATTATATAATTAAATAAAAATATATAATTATATCTTTTTTAATGTTACGTTATTTTCTTCTAAAGTTTGGAAGAAAGTACAAGATCGTTACTCGTTAATTTGTAACCGAGTAACTCATTAAGTAATGTGTAATATAAATTAGAGTATTTTAAGAAATATTACATGTTGTTCAATTAAAGGCACTGTAATGGCGTATATATTTGAAAAAAATAAAACCATTATATATTTTAACGATCTTGACATTTTCCTCACCTAAATTTCTCTTTAACAATAATATAACGATTTGTTATTTTCTACAATCATTTTAACAGCATTAAAAAAAATTAAAATTAAACTATAAACATTGTATTATGAATCAGGGAAATCCCATGCGAGAGAAATGAGTTTTATTGTATCTGAAATAAAATTCAAAATATATTATAAAACAACGTCTAACAACGTCTAACGTATCTTTGAAACAGATATGACGAATGTCACAAGGGACATTTTTCCGACGTTTAATTTCCTCCTGTAAAGTTTTAATTCGAGACATAAAGCGAGCTTAAAAGCGGTGTCTGGCAAGTTTCATCATCGCACAGATGCGTCGGTAGGAAGCTTACTTTACAAAGCCTACAAGTACAAAAGGCTCAGCACCGCTCCATTTTGCGCCTGACAAGCGAAGTCGGGGAATGAGGTGCGTCAACTCTCGTTTAACGTCACCACATACCTAGAAATTCAATATATAAGTACACATGTGTTTGCTTAGTGAGGTCGATTTGAAGATGTGCCATTTCTGCCCTAGAACCGCAGTACGATAAAATAAACCATATTTTTTTATGAAGTATTTTGTTAAATCCACTGCAAAGTTTATAAAGTTATCGTTATTAAAATTAGTAAGCCTAAGTGATTTTAAATAGATCGACGAACAGCCAAAGGTCGTCTCCCACACTCAGAAAAGATAGAAATGTCAGCGAACATAAACACAATCTTGGATCAAATTTAATAATAAACAATTTGAATAAAAACCTTGAATATTTTAAAAATTATACTATTTTAAAATATAATTATATTATTTTAAAATTTATAAAAAGTTTATTATAAAAGCCAAATTAACAGTAGCAAAATACTGGGACTATTTGGAAATAAAATCTTATTTAACGATACATTATATGAATAACAATGAATTAATGAAAACAAAAATACCGACTAACGTTGTTTCGGAATACAATTGAACTCAGTATTTTTGACGCGCAGCGAAATATGCTAATATCTACAAAACACCTGCATTCATTGCATCTGCTTTATGTTAATTTATTGTTTCTAAATAGGTACGATATACAATAACGTCATACACTTCACTTTTGAACTATAACTTATATTGTTCTTAATTCACATTAAAATATATTCATTGAAATAAACAATTTAACTAACAAAGAACAAACGCATACCATTTCGATCTAGTGGTGTACCGGGCAACGTAATCGGTCACAAAGCGTCGGTCTCATCAAAGTTAAGGCAATAAATAGATTGCGATGCGTGTCATGTGCACCTGCCTAGCGATTAAGCTTTAGGCGGCTTTGACCATTTAATTATAATACACGATCTAGGGTTATGACTTAATATTGTGACATTGCAGTCAGCCGGGAATATTACGTCCACGTAGATATGCAGGGTGTTTAAATTTGTGACTTTAACATAAGCTATTTGTAGATACACACTTGTTTCAGATCAGCCGTATCACAAACCTATTAATTTATACTGTAAATTCGTTACTAACTTAGTCAGTAAAGGGAACGATCTATTTACTAATATAATAGAGGTCATTTGTTTTTTCCCTTTTGCACGTAAAATATATTCCAATTTTAAATTAAACTAACAGATTATTTTAGTATAAAACGACCATGGACATTGTTTACATTGTATGTCAATATGTTGCATATTTTTGCTGTTATAAATAAATACTCTGACGAAGTCGTAGAGTATATTGTCGGTCCAGACTCTAAGCGCTTTCGAAACAAACTGTGCCAAAACTATATGAGATACACAAAAACTTTATATGACACATTTGCATACGTCAAAAGTCAGAGACAGCATATACGTATACTTTATAGTTAAATAACTTGAATTACCCGATTTCGAAAGTATGGGAAAAATGTAACGAAAAGTTTAATTTCATTGATTAGTCGTTAAATAACATTTATGACTTTGTAATTTTGATTAAAATCTTAAAATTAAAATCATATATAGTTGGTGGTAAAATTGATTTAACTTTTATAGTTAATAATACTGATAAAAAACATGTATATTGATTCCATAAATTCGAAGAAAGAGATGGCGATAATGTTTTTGTGACTTCGTAGCTCTCACCCATTAATAAGGTCAAAATTCTAATTAGATACGTCAACTTCGCTTAACATGTTAAGAAATTAAATTAATTGCTACTGAATATTATGTATGTGTTCCTACATACATTTACGCAACATGTGTATTTCAAATGTGCCAAATACACAAAGCCTTCGCGTGAAGACGGTACACGTTAAATATTCATTTCTATTTCATCAATCTAAATTTTCTCGTTTTCATAACGTTACTTAATGAAGTATTTATTACAAGAGTATATGAAAAAATAATGTTGTGTATGTCTTGAGATAAATATACTTGGACATCTTCTGAACAATTATCATGACAGCTGGCAGATACATTTGTATTGTAATGGATTAGGTTTTAATAGTCATCACTTTATTCTAACTGGTCACTAGATGGCACTATATAGATGGCACTTCAATTTCAATAGCATTCAATCGGTAAGACAACATCTACTATATATTGCTAGTATATGTATAACATGTAATGTTACATAGAGTAAAAATTTAGGAGCCTTCACTTTGCAATGTAGAGTCGCTCCGAAAATATTTTTTGTAATTTTTAATTCTTGATTTGTCCCTACTTTCAATATTTTATTCCATCCAATTGACACTTACAAATTGTAATTCTTGTAAGCACACCTCGACAAATAACATAAACATTT
The DNA here is from genome assembly GCF_905147765.1 of Vanessa atalanta. Lineage (NCBI taxonomy): Eukaryota > Metazoa > Arthropoda > Insecta > Lepidoptera > Nymphalidae > Vanessa > Vanessa atalanta. The sequence continues at coordinate 5,190,928 of NC_061877.1, forward strand.
TAAAGATCACATTTTATTCGATAGTATCAACCCAGAACCGGTATATATCAAGCAGAGACGTATAAGGAGTAAAAACCAGAAAAAAAAATCAACTAAAAAAACCGCAGCAATCATACATATTGCGGTGAAACTATTAACAATATGAATAAATAATATCAGGTAAAGGAATTGATTACGGTTTGCAATTTCAATAGTGTCACATATGAAAACAGCGATCGCCTAGCCGGCTTGTAAATAAAATATAACAAGCTGTTTCAACGCTACAATTGAAGGGTTATAGATGCATAAATGTCTGTCTCACGTTTAGTAACACGAGCAACTGCTAAGAGACAAGTCTACTACGTTAATACATACGTTCGTCACCATGATGCTTATTAACGTCTTTATAACTCATTTATAAATGTTACGAATCACTTGATAACATATCATATATACGAATAAAAATGGTTTAATTAGTATTTGTTGATTTTCATGCGGATAAAATAATTATTTCAGAGTATTGTTTAACCTTTGTTAATACTCTAGGTATCTTGTTTTTCAGTCGGTGGTCACTTAATATTTAATTTATGATGTTAAATTGTTATATATATATATTTACTCTTAGGCTTAATAATTGTCTGTACTATGAATGCTTAATATTTTTTTATTTAATCTTTAAATTCTAATAATATCTCAATATACTGCAATTTTGCATGAAACTTAGTTTGTCTGTAATAATTTCTATAGATAAAACCGTAAATTACTATTTTGTATGTATAATTATGTACGTCGTAATAAAAATAGCTGTTAAGAATTTTCTCGGAACTAAACTTTGCTTCGAATTCTACTCTAAATAAATAATGCAAAGAGTTGTAGGTCTTAATTTTCTCTTAAGTCGCGTTCACGGGACGGAAAGAGATCTTTTATTTGCCCGTAAATTTTGTGTGAGCGCAGCCCTAACGAGGGAAGACGGTGTACTGTTGTCTACTCTACGTTATTATTTTGGCAATAATATAGCCGGTGCTTTTAGACGACACCCTCCCGCCCCGCCAGCTGGCAACGACGAGTCACAGAAATAGTTTTAGAAATTCATAGTCTATTATTGAACATGTACTTTCGTATTTAGAGCGACGACTTTTGTGATCGAATAGCGCCAGTGTTACTGATGTTAATCATTATTATAGTAATATCACTTACAACCTTACAAAATTATACTTTAAGATTTTAGAAATCAATTAATAACGATTTGAATAATTGTCGTAGTTATTAATTTGTATTATATTTGAAAACTTACTCTACTATACCATTATTATTTACTATTATTTTATACTACTAAAAATATACTATAAGTAGTATAAAATAATATACATGATATAATTCTATGTAGATGATTAAAAACTTTTGATATTCTCATCTAAAAAAACTCACATATTTTGCTAAAATATGTCTACACAAGGCTTGTAATAAAGCTGGATACATACTCGTAAATACAGCAAATTTGAACCGTAATAGGCTACCAGTTACAGAGTATGCTTGTACTAGTCTATCCTTGTTTGAAGTGATAGTAACTATGTATACCGTAAAATAGTTCGCTTTTGCTCATTAGCTGATAAGGGCATATCTACATTATGGAGAATGCATTACTTCTCAGCCTCCTCGTCTCGCTTGGAACCTTCGATTGGACCAAGTTGCTAAGATCTAAAATACATGAAGTAAACAGTGTGGAAAATTGAAGTGTAAGAAAATATTCAGATGCAAATTCAATCTTCAATTTGTACGCACTCAGGAGTAAAGGAAAACTTCGCAAGATACTACTTGAAATAGTTGCTTGTTGTTTAATAAATACATTTTTATAAATTGATTTCAAAAGGATATCTTTTACTTTAACATTCAGTGATTAATTCATGAACAGTATTAAATGAAAGAAAAAAACATTCCATATGTAATGGAAAATACCATAACATGAGTCAAAAACACGTACGGTAAAAAATCCCAAATTAAATATCTACACAGTATTAACACTTCTACATTAAAAAATATATATACAAAAAAAACCCTATATAATAATTGTTATGTTAAATGACGTTCCCATATAGAGAAAATGTAAGTCAGTGTTAGTCAATAATAGCTATATAGATGCCAGCTATGTTGAATAAAGTATATTTCTTAACATAAACTGTAAAATGTAAATTGCGTCTGATTTCAAGATCTTCGGTGCTTTATGAGAATTATTGGTTAAAGAATTATCGCTTTTAATTGAACGTTGTATTTATTCTAAACAGTTTGGAAATTAGATAAAGTTTTGATTCTACTCTGTTATTGTGAAAATACTAGTGCTATTCCTGCCGTTAAATTAAGACTTCGCCTTCTCTTGTTCTAAAGTCTACCTTTTTTTTAGTTGAAACGAACTTCGGTGCAAATAGCTTATAAACGATGTAAATAAATAGCAACTAACTATAAATTTCCTACACTTTATACTAATAAATACCTTTCCTCCTGTTAAAGAGATGGATTTTTACACGAAGTTACTAAAACTACTACAAAAATATATGCAATAAATGGTGTGAAAATTGTAGCGTTTTTTTTAAAGTTATAGGTGGGAAACCCATTACTATTAGGCAATTTTTACGGTTTTTCTGTGCACTATTTTTTATGTAATAGGTGGTTGGAAAATGGGTCACCTGATGGTATGTAGTCACCACCGCACATTGACGTTGAAATATATATATCGGAGCGTGGTTACTTTAGTTGTTGATTTGGACAATTAATTAATCGAGTAGTTGGCAATAATGTTTGATGGCTGATTTACTTATAAGAGCGGGTCACCCCGAATGGAGTTGTAAGTGTCATGGCAACGCGAGTCGTTATGTTTTGACAAGCTTCTCGAATGCGATGGTTGCTTGCAAACCCATTTACTCTTAATCGAGATGAATTATTGTAATCCTTTGATATTATTGTGGTGTACGATTATTGAATCAATGAATACAGTGATTAGACGATATTAAATACGTTTTATTTAATTAATAATGAAATATTTAATATCTGCATTGTAGTGTTTAATTAAAAATAACAGCATTTTATTTTTTTTCAAAATAATATTTCTAAGTTTACGACGTCATTGATGTTCAAGATTGGTTTGACGTCTGACGTTTGTAATATCCGTTACGATCACGTTTTATCACAGGAATGTCATATCAAGATATTCCTTTGATGTTATTTAATATCATTACTTTGTACTTCACCAAACAGCTGATCCCATATAAATACTTTTTAGAAAAATTTACTCTGTCAAAGGGGTAATAGCGACTATTTCATCATTTAAAGTGACATTTTCAATGATTGATTTGATTTATTATGAAATTGATATTTAATTATTATTATTATTTATGTCAAATAGGCAATATTTTGTTAGTTCGATCATATTGATGATAAAAATCTATTATTATTCTTGAATAATTGTTTGTTTTCATACAATTTCCATAAATTCTATCAAGTGCCTAAATATTAAACTGAAATTATAAATTAGCCGTTCTGTTTTTTGCAATTTTTACGATAGATGTTGCAATAAAAACGGATGTAAAATGTCGTTAAAAAAGTACTCGAAACAAATAATTGAATTATATTTTTATTTGAACTAAAATTGGCCAATTGTTATATGGGTCAGTGATATTTATTTGTTTTTTTTTCAGAAGCTGCCCGTAGTTGAGGAATTCAAAAGAGCCGATACAGTTCATCAGAAAACAGTTAAAGCTGTGTCTCTCTCCAATTGTCTGATTGCTGTCACATCAGACTATGACAATGATAGAACAAGAAATTCCGTTTGTGCTTTATCATATCTCCGGCGCAGTTACCCGCGCAATCTCAGCCGAAACGATTGGTCGAAATTAGTCGAAAGGACATAATCATCACACTCATTTTATTATATATTTAGTGCATAAACAACATAAAACTATATGTAATTTTGTAACAGAACTCCTAACGGTACGTTGTAGTTAAGGTAATCATTTTATGGAACATAACATTTTTCTTGTTGTCGAGATAAAAATATTTTCTCTCGGCTTTTAAAAGAAAGGACCGGCGAGTAAACTCTTTGTTTGTATTCTACATTGTATGATCGTATTAAATCATTGTACTTGGACTAACATTTTACATTCTCGGACTGTATAAAATAATCTAAGAAAAGAATAAAATTGTTTTTCGTTAAACGTTATTCTTATTTATTTGCAAATATTTAAAATAAATCATAAAACCAATATGTATCAATTATGATATGAATCAATCATTATAGTTACAACAATATACGATATTGTGCTCAATTTTAAAATTCGGCAATTGTACAAATTATTAAGCTAACCTTAAGACCTTTTGTTCACGATGTATCCTTTCACTAAGTTAAAATATTAAATATCGTTTAAAATCACAACGTATTGTGTTAGTATGACATCTGCACTTACAATAAACCTGAAGACTGAGTATTATTTGTAGTCTGAGACAACTAGTCTCTCGTGTAACCGCAAATTACGCTTTAGCGTGAGACGCTTCGGATGAATGAACTTTTGAATAAATATTATTTTGTAAAATAAGTTTTAGAAACGAACATGATACATTAATTCTTGGCAAGAAATCCAATACCTTATAAAAATACTTGTATAATTTAAAGTAAACGTACTTTAGTAATAAACTGCTTCTTCTATGTGGATTACTATGCTTTCCTTTTTTTAATAAGCTTTTTAGGTAGTGGTAATTTTTATTTAGTACTAGAGCTTAGTGCAAGTTTTGCTATATTTTTTGAATAATGAGCCTGTACAGTTATAGGTACAAGATATATGAATCGTAAGTATTGAATAATATGTCTTATTTATTAATGTTTATTTAAAAAATATATAAATCGAAATACCTTTAACATAGAAAGGTCATTTATATATAGTAAAAATAGAAAAGGACCAGAATTTATCCTTGTGGAACACCTAATTATAACACTGATCTAGAAAACTTTATTATTTATGTAGTCTAGTTGGAAATTGACTTAAATATGAAACAATGAGATCAAAGCCTTTGACACCGTAATGTTTGAGCTTATATGAATCTTGAATTTCATGTCAATTGAGTTTCATGATCTACATAATCGAATGCTCTAGAAAAATCATACAGTAGTCCAATAGCATTTAGTGGTTTTGTCCCACGCATCGTATATATGTTTAAGAAGTAAACGCGAATGCTAAAATATTTTGTATGATTATAGCAAATAATGTATGTATGTTTATTACCGATTTATCGTGACCTCTAAGTAGTGCCCAGGGCATATAATATTAATGCGAGAAAAATTTGGCTTAGTTCTACGGCAAATGTGCATGCCCACATTGCATTGTCGTATGGTTTATAGCGAAGTCGCGAGTATATTTACTAAGAAGGTATAAAATGTTATCGATACATTTAACTAAATGATAAATTTAAATGTTACCGATACATAAATGATCCATATCGAAATTATACTTGCGTTGTACTTATTGTGCTCGGTGTTTGATTGAAGTGTGGCCGCGCAAGCGAAGCTAATCGCGATAAAAATGCGAAAATGTTGGCTTAATAGGCGATGTATGCGACCCTGACGTAAGAAGAGCGTTCTTTGGCTGTAAATGAAGTAAGCTGAACTTGACAATATTCTTGTTGTAATTTGCGATCATTGTTCTATTGGATGCGTGAAAGCGAGAAGAAAAGCATCTTTCCTCTCGCTTTCACGTAATCCGTCGGACTGATTTCGTGAAAAGGGACGAAAATGCGTAACAGGAATCGCAAAGCGCGCGCTATTTTGACCAATGGCGCGCACTGCTTGAGTTGGCCTTCAAATGATACGAATTAATTTTCCGAGTGCATATAATGTTAGTGTTGCATTAACAAGATGAGATCTCAGATTTTATATAATGTTGAGACTACTGTCAAGCTCGCTTGTTTTTTTTTCTCGTTTTTATAATCGATAATATAAATAATAAACTATAGAATATTTACAAAATAGAATCTAATTGTAAAAGGATTTTTTTTTTGAAAAGGTAAATTGAGATTAACAATTAAGTCTATTTTCTGTATTGTATTTTACAGACGTACCTTTAAACGTAGAAAAGCTTTTAATAGAAAGAATCTCTCTTATGCCCGGTATTGTTTGGTCTAATTTTATTTCGTCTGGAAAGAGGCTATTACGTGAGAGCTATTGATCTTTCTCTGCCGTTATTGTCTCTGATTTTATTTTAAAAATAGACCCATCATAAAATTTAGCTGTTAGATATTTCTTTGATATTCGAGCGTTTTCAAAGTTATTATTTATATCAAGCAAGAACTTTATTTTAAGACGGATTTGATAAATGTTTTTATAATTGAAAAAGACTATAAACTTGAAACTAATTCATTTTTTCCGCCATAAATTGGCGCTGTTAGTCATTCTTAATATTTTTTTACACGATATCAACCAACAGTATACGATAGCGTTGATATATTTCTGTTACACCTAAATTAATGAAAGAATATAGCATATCAAAGTATTTTCTTCATCCTGTTTTTACCTAGTAGCCATAATTAATAAATGGAAATTGTTTAGTGCCAAAACTATGGAAAGTACTATAAAACTTCAAATCAATATCAGGTTATGCAAATTTAAATGAGTCGAACATGGCTGAATACCTGCATTTGTTAATTAGTTGCATCCCGTAAAAGTTTAAAATATTCGCGCACTAAAGTGCCCTCATTTCCGCTTGCTCGCATTTCAACCTATCGCAGCTGGAGTATAAAATGCCAAGCGCCCATAGCAGTCGGAAATATTTTGTGGGAATAAAATATTAAATGACGAAAATGTACGTTGTAAATGGGACATCGTAAACTTAGTTATTTCGAGCCTCAGTCATCATTAACCTGATCATTTGTCTTCATCATATTTAAAATATTTATTACAACGACTAGGGTTGTTTATTCGAGATCGAGAGCAAATTTGCAACAAAGAAAACATAATATTGTTATCAAGACGATGAAGACATATCTAAATGATATTGTTGGAATTTTATTTGAACTTCTTTTGAATATTTAAATACTATGAAGTTAAATTAAACAGATATTTAGATGAAAAGAGTATGTTGTCTTGCTCTTATTGTAAATTAATATAACAACTGGCTAAAGGCACTTCTCTCTCAATTCATAACATATATACATACAATGGTAGAAGAGTAACAATCATGAACATGTCGTTTTAAATTAGTTCCGATAACTAATCACTATAAAATCAATTTATTAACCACATGAAAAACTGACTGGTGAACTCCAGGACACAAGCCCATTAAAATCAATGTCTAAATTTAAACCGCTAATTGTTAATTTTATTACTTGCCTTACAGGCAATCCTTGAATTTGATATCAATATTATAGAACGTCAATTTGAACTAAATCCCCTTTTTGTCTGTCTATAATATGTAAGATGGCGGCTGAAGATTATATATTACATATTATATAACTATAAGAAATCTTTACCACTCATAATGACATTGGTGCTTGTATATAAAAGATCCCTTTGACAGAGATCTGTTATGGTAACGTTTTCTTTTAAAACAGTTGAAAGAGAATTCAAATAAAACGAACGAGAGTCGTTCTTCTCAAAGAGAAGTAAGGTGTTTCAAATAAAAGCTTATTCTCTGTAGGAAATATATTTTTAAGAGTGGTGTCAAAATATAAAATATCATGAAAGGATGGAAATATGACTTCCGTTTTTATGAATTGTCTTAGTTTAATGACAAATTGGTTTTTATTTAAACATTCATCAGTAAAATTAATGGCAATGTCAATCAATTTAAAAAGAAATATTATCAGCTTAACGGATTTTATAATGTAATGCAATGCAATGTAATGTATATAATTTCTGTAAATTTCTTCCTCTTCTTCTGAGGAGAAGGTTCGGAGCATATTCCACCATGCTGCTCCAATGCGGGTTGATGGCTATTATATGCAATTACATAAACTTAACTACGACCCTTAAAAAGTGGAATACTATCACAAACTTCAGCCAATATAGAAAATTGTCATCATACATGTATGAAATACAAAAATAAATTTAAATGCGAGTGAATCTGCGAGGCAAAGTTAGGTAATAATAAAAATAGAAACTAAAGCATATTTTAATGAGATGTGCATATTCCCAGCTTACGACGATAATAGGTGTTCACAGCGTAGCGATTAGGCCATATAAATTTACAAGAAAACTGTATACCTTTCACTAGCAACGATATATTAAATATTCCTATGCTACTTTATCAAAGACTACTTTCAGTTGCGGTGTAATTTGTTTAAGTGGACACGTACACAGCTTACAATATAATTGAACCAAATAACATATTTCTCATGACATATTGTAAAGTACTTGAGCGTATTATTAAGATTGTAAATATAAGTAACTGCGCATGTAGTGCAAACTGCCAAAACGATATTAATTCGCAGTCAACGTTCCACGGGCTAACGTATATGTACCGGAGTGACATCGCGTAATGATATTGTCCGTTCAATTTACGCAGCTTGCTATTTACAATTTTACGTTAGAAATTAATGGCATAATTGTTTATGAAATTGTTGTATAACAACAAAATTAATAATACAGAAATAAACGACTGTAAACGCTGCGATGTCCTGCTCGATCTTCGATTTTGTTAATTTCAAAATTTAAAAATATTTCGACATATTATTATTTATATTTTTTTTTCTAAAGAAAATAATTATCAGAAAGACCAAGAAAGAAGTTTTTTTAAATCGATATTAAAATTCCACACATTTTAATTTATATTCAAATAAAATATTCTGTAATGAACTGTTAAAAGAAATATTGAATGTCAAATCTTCGAATTTTTAAGTTATTAAACTTTTTGCCTTTGTATGTTGTAGGTAGGTTAGTACTATGGTAGTGAGTTTTGTTATAATTTGTCTATATTACACAACGTGAAGGTATTCGTTTATCTAAAAATAAACTAGTTATTTTATTATTTATTGTAATTAATGTGGTGTCATTAAATACCAAGAACAACAGGAACAGTGCCAAGGTATTGTAACCGGCCAATGATTTTTACTAGTTGGCATTCGATATTTTATCACCTGTGATATAAATCACATACAGCGATTAACAATACATTTAAACCCTATTTTTATTACAAACTTAACCTGTAACCGTAGAGGAATCAGAAGTTTTCTGTACATTTAATAATTTAGTGGATAGATTTATTACAATCTTTTCGAATTGGTTAAGTGATATATTTATTTTAATTGCTCTATTTTATTTTCAAGTTACTATCATAATAAACAGACATGACTACAAAAATGCGACAAAGCCTTTACTATATGTGAATATAAAAAAAAAACATGTATATTAGAATAAAATACCTCTTGATATATAGTGTATAAAAAGCGCACCTGGAATATATAATTTTAGAGTAGGTCGACGTATATGCATAGATCTTTATTCTTACACATGGATAAACAACTTTGTAACTATTTCTAATTAGTTTCAAAGAACTTTCAATTTTCTTAACGTTTTAACGAGAATAGAGTTTTAAAATTATGCACGTATCGTCTGAAATAAGCCGCACGTAAGTCTTTAACGTGTGCTCTCAAATAATATTTAACTAATTACAATGTGCAGGAATTAACATATACGTATAACTACTACGATGCTGTACTATGAATAATTTGACAACAAGCTAATCTGTTATTATACTAAAATTTTTATAAAAATGTAATGTTGTGTGTGAGGATGTTTGTGACACAATGAAATAAAAACGATTGAACTGATTTGAAAACCAAAAAGTATTTACTTAAACAATTATAATTTGAAAAATTAAATATCAGCTCGTAAATATCCCACTGATGGACTAATGCTTACTTTCTACTTGAGGATAAGGTAAGGAGCTTATGCCACCACGTTTCTCGAATGTGGATTACAAATTATGACTCGACACATTAATCGATTAATCACATGTAAATCCATTTGAGCTGCAATGGTTTGAACCTGCTACTATCGATTAAAATACAATCGTCTTTACCCCAGTGGTAAGGACCACTGCATTTTTAATCTGCAATAAAAATATTCTATTAATTTATGCCTCGCAACGAGAACATGTTATGTAAGTTTTGATAAAGTATAATGTTTGATATAAACAGAAATTTGGAACGATACAAATAAAATAACGGATTCCTATTCCAAAGTTAAGCAACTGATCGAGTTACAAATATATTTTCAAGTTTTCTGTATAGAAGAATAGCGTTTTATACGTTCGCTTCGTAGTTTATGGGCAAAACAATCGGATCGGATGCCGTAACGTTTGAAATGTGTTTGCTAACTTTCAGCTTATGTCAGTTCTTTGTGACTTCATTATATTTGAAACTTGAATAGGTTACGTTGATTAAATACTAGCAGTACCCGCGACTTCGTGCGCGTTTGAATTTAACAAAAAAGTTCTGTTCGCAGATTTTACTATAACTTATTAATTATATATTAGGCAGCTTTTGTGATATTTAAGTCGTTGGTAGTAAGTACCCGATATGACGGCAGAGTGCGCGTACAGCGGACAGTATTTGGACATTGCTGCGTTTACTTTATTATTATTTTGTGCACGCTACTAAAATAAAAGTAGCCTAAATTACTCCTTATTATATCAGCTATTTGCCAGTGAAAGTCCCGTCAATCGTTCGAGCCTTTCCAGAGATTAGCAGGAACAAACGGAAGGACAAAAATTGTAGAAAATATCATTTTGGTATATGTACCGTGTATATATATATATGCATTTAGTAAAAATCATTAATTATATGTATGTATGGAAGATAACGAATTGTATAGTATTTTTATGTTAAGAATTTAATGAAAAGAAAATTACTCAATTATAAAATTGTATAAAAGTCGTGTTTTTTCATGTGGAATATCTTTTGGCTTGACCTTGGGGGACAGGCCGGCGCGAATGTTTGATTGCAAACGGTATGACAGTATCTCATGTCTTCATGCCCCTCTCCGACGCTTTATTTTATGAAAGGCTGTTTATGTGCATAAGTAATAAAAATAATAAGATCCCGTAGGCATTGGATAACATATACTTTTTATACATGCAGTTGTAGTATCAGTGCAACAAGTCTTAGAAGTAACTAGCGCTAAGTAGATAAAATAAAATGGCGCGGACTTTCCTAAGAGCTATTTGAGTAGATAATTTCACCCTCGATTATTTACATTTAATATTATTAGTTTAAATAGAGCGAGCTCTAAAGAGTCCGAGACCGCACGTTTTTTTACTTAATTTACAATGAATATCTCACATTAGCTAATTTGAAATATAACATAAAACTTGCTCATAAATCAATCAGTCTATTGGTAAAAATTAAATAAAAATACACAACATCACAAGGCTTACATCATTTCGAACTTTTTATATGTAAAGCGAAAGCGCTTATCAAAATTTATCGCGTCATGAACAATATTAAACGTCAAAAGGAATTATTTTAGAATTTTTTAAATGAAATACGTAATTTTGATCAGCATACTATATAGTGAGATATATATTATCCAATATTATATGTATAGTGCATAAAATACGAAATAAAAATAACTAACTTTAATTTTAAAACTTAATATTAAAACTGGTAGGAACTGAATGCTTAGTAAGTTTAATAAATTAATCATTTTTTCTAACTTAGTACATTAATCATTGAGCATAGAAAAAACGTATAATATCTTTTTTTTTTCAAAATTACTATTAATTGAAAGTATTAATTCGTCAATAACTTTCTCCATAAAAAATTATAACATTATTAACAAGGTTAATTCCACTCTTAAGCCGACTAACGTGAGTTAGTCACTATATTTGTAAAATAATAAGACATTTGTATTTGTTAGAAGTGATATTTGCTGTCAAATTATTACGTACCTACACTGACACTAATCTTAGCTTTTGCATGATCGTGTGAGTTTGAAAACAACAGACTATATTACAGCTCGTACAAAATGTACTTATTATATATTTTTTTTTTTTATAAAGTATAGTAGTAATGCCCCAAATTAATTAGGGATTTACTAATAGTACTAATTACTCCTCCTTATAAGCTGTGTTATTAGTGAGAACGACAAAAGCCCAAGGGGTAAGGATCGATCGATCAATTTTTACATCGGTTTGTGGCCTGTAAACCATTGCACTATGACGCAATGGTTTATGAGGAATCCTTAGAAAATATATTAGTCAAAACATCGCCTTACTTTTTTTATATATTTTTTCTTTATAATAAAAATAGTGCCCTATCCCGACATATATTATTTGATAAAGAATATGAAAATAGTGCTTATCAAGAAAATAATTAATAAGTATATTTATGTTTTTAATCCATTAATGAGAATAATATTGCGACGTAAACTATATAAATTATATAGTGGCAAAAGGTAGAATCTACTTTCCAAACCGGTGGTACCTTTGCATTTAATTCATGATAATCGTTTAATCTCCAAAAGCATTTTTTAAATTATCTGTGTGAGTTCTGTTGCCGTAATAAAAAAAGAACAGGTAATTTTAATGAAATGATTAAGAAATATAATTAGTTAAATTTACGTGTTAGGAAGTATGAAGTTAATAAGTTCGCAATAAATATCACTACTAGTCTTACAAACATGTGGTTTTGGTTATGCGGTTTGAGAAACTTATACATTACACAATTGATATAGTTTCCAGCTGTTTCCAGCCTAGATATGTGGGTCTTTGGTAAAATATTGTACCTAATTCTATAAAAGAAATTATACACTATTTCCTTTTCTACATATTAAGTTGTATATAAAAATATTAGAATCCTACCCTAGTGGTAATCAAGCTTAACTAATTAACTATATCCTTAATAGTTTAAATCTTAAATGAATATCATTTATTTCACTGCTGAGAACAATGGTGGATTTTAATTCATATAAAGAATCTTTTTTTTTTACTTTTGCGTCAAATTTACAGTTTAGCTTAGAGAATATATTACAAATCTATGACATATAAAAGGTTTGTCTCCAACGGAAAATTATATAAATTTGTTTCAAATTATCTACTTGGAAAATATTATGTTATTAAAGGATTTCTAGTTCGATCAGTAATAAATAAGGATTTTTTTTAATTCACTCCATTTCTCGTATTGCTTGTAATAGGGTAGAGTGTGAAAGCAAAACGTTCATTGTCATACGCTTTTTCGTCATTATGAATACGGACTTAAATCATCTACAATGTTGACACAATCACGGCGCTGTAATAAGCGGTCGCCTCTCACCCTCGGTCGAGTTCAGGTAATTGAAAATGCCAGCTTATGCTTTGTAAGTAAGTAGTTACTTATAAAAGTGCGTACGCAAACATTTCAAGGGATATCTCATGGAGCGGTCTTTTGATCTTATCGCAGATCGTTTCTTATCATATAGCTTCTTTAATTCAAGAAAAAAAAAAGATAAGGGATCATCTTTTGAAATAAAATTGTATTGAATAACTACATTATTCCCTAAAAATGTTTAGGTAGGTTAAATTATTTGTAATGTTCATTCGTATTAAAACGTCGATTTTTAATCTGTGTTATGAAACATCTTCAACCACAATCCTATTTTATTATTAGCTTAAGGTTAAGGGTCGAAACGGTACTACGTTTTATAAAAGTAAATATTTGGAATAAATGTAATATTAGGATTTTATTAGGTCAATGTTGGGTTATAAGATGAGATCTTTCTATTATTTAGTGACATATCAGTACTCGTACGAACGAAGTACAGACATAATAACGACCTGCCTACGACACGAGTCACGACCTATGTATCTGTATAATTAATAATTTCTTAATAAAATAATTATTTAGCGCTTCAGTGATCATATGAACAATGCCTTTTCCAGTAGTAGTCTAATTTAATTTATTTAGTATGCACTTATTATACATATAATCTACATTACTAATATACCTACTTATTAAAGTGTGTATAGACTTGGTACTGCATTTTATAAAAATTAAGATATTTATAACTATTTCAAAGATAGTAATTACTTACTAACATCTAATTTATATAATACTAGTTTTTGACCGCGGCTTCGATCACGTTTTAGGGGTTGGTTGTCAGGTATTATTCACACAATATCTTTATAAATTATAGCCTATGTATTATTCTGATGTAAAAAATATATTATTGTAAAGTTTCATTAAAATCCGTTCAGTAATTTTTGCCTGAAAAATTATCAAACATCCATACATACAAAAATAATATCGGTAAGGACCAAAATACATACTACATTCGAATCCAGCTAAAATTTGGGTTATGTATGTCTGATTCGTATAGTTGGTTGCTTTGTATATTATTTCAGGGCTTTTGTACAGAGTCCATAAATTTTATTACTGAATGCCCATTTTAAAGCTAGAAGAATTATCCCAATCGCACAACAACAACTCGGATAACAATACAAAAGTATATTGTTGGTTATCAACAAAATCCATCGTTACAATTTATTAATAAAGTATAAAATAAAGCGTGCTCGCTAACAGAAGATACTCTCTACACTAGAACGTAAAGTTATTTTTTTTTTCGTAACTGTAAAAACCTATGTTTCAGGTACAACAGTCACCTAGATTCTAGTGGTAGTACCGCGTTGCATACTACGAGTTTGCAACTACCGACCGATTCAGTTGCAATCCAAAGGTACTACCACGTTTGGGTTGGTACTGAATCGGTCGGCACGCTTGGGAAAGTACCACTCTCTGACATCAGCGTACAGTAGTATCTAAGCTATCACGCTCGTTATGTGAGTCCCAGAGGATTACTCCTCCTTCCCATAAAATAAAACAGAATGTTGCAGAATTTGGTCCATGTACCCCAGAAAGGTGTCACCGGTGATTTCTCCTTGCATATCCATGTTCAGGACAGTCACCACTTGAGCGTGTTGGATTAATTTTGCGCTCATTACAACTCGGGGCAAACAGAGCAGGTAGGGTAAGGCATATACTCTTTAATCTTTTATTATAATTATTTATATACTAAACATACATAAATAGATCACTATAAAATTTTAATTACGACTCCATGATTAAGTTAATTAGATTCGATTGTATATTCAAGTCATGGCAACTGTTCAACTGATATTCGAAGGTTATAAATGTTGTAAAAAAACACAATATAGCTCGACAAGCAAAGGAAATTAACATTTTATTACATTTTCGTTGAATACGTTTTCCTTTGAAATTGAAATAAAACCGAATGGATTATGTGTAAATAAGCAAATCTGTCAGCAAATATTGTGTGCCATATATTAGTATATATTAAAACGTTCTGATCGTGGATCAAAATTGGTTTCCTCATGTTTTAATTAGATAAATACTCGGCTATATAATATTGATTAAAATAATAATTGTTATTGCATTTTAATGGATTGCTTGGACAATGGCTTCGATGGAGTGGACATTTTTTGAGGTTTGGATGCGATTCGATCTGCTCTCAATATCAGCTTTGGCCTATTTCAGTACAATCTTTTTCTGCTTTGATACAATTTGTTACAACGAAGTTCTTCTGCGCGACTTATAGTAAAACTGGGAGAAATCGTCACGTAAGAAAAAAGCGTTGGGCCCTCCATGCGACCTTTGCATGTATTACTTCGTCTCTTTCTATTACATTATTATTTTTGTTATTATTTTAATACACATGGATTTTTTTTAAAACAAGTTAATTTTTTTCTCGTCTTATATATTGTACAAAATATTATTAAATTAAATATTCTATAAAAACAACTTCGTTCCCAACGGCTGTCCCACATTTTACATTTTTTTTTAATTACTTTTCAAAATCTAATTTAGTTGAATATTATTTGACTTGACTTCCGTCAATATTATCAATTTTGCTAGTGCACCTTTAAGCTTAAAATTTAGTACAAGATATTTTTCAAATTGTAAGATCGAAATTAGTATTTTTATTATTTGATAATTATTGATTGCCTAAAAAATTAGACTGTGAATAATCTATATTTAAGATATTAATATATAAGATATATTTTCACGTACTTTTCTGACATTTTGAAGAAATCTTACAATAGAAACATTTCGTGTATCTATTATAGTTTTGGCAGCGTTCGCCGGTTAACCGCTTAGACCGACAATTTTCTCTACAGCTACATTGACATAATGAGGTATATTTCTATAAATATATGTAGCCTATAATATTTTTAAAAATATAAATGATCATAAAATGAATTTTCACATCAATCGAATAGTAACTTTAGCGTAAATCCACAAGAAACAAGCAAAACTTAATTCTCTATGATATAAATATAATATCCCACTTCTTTATGATATTAGTATGAGTACTAGTAGTATGGAAAAAAGACAAAGGCGCGGAGAAAATGATATTGAAACTACAACGATGTTACGAGTAGCTTACACCTGTATTATTTTTCCATTTTCGTATAGTTTATTTGATCAGAGAGGTTCGGAAAAACAGTGAAAGGATTTATAATAAATAGGATTTAGTATTAATATAATAAAAATAAATATAACATTTTATGTTAAAATAATTTCGATACTCAAATTGTATACATTGCCTTGATTTATAAAGTATTTTATTATGTATTGTTCGGTAAGATTTTTATTTTTTCTGATTTTTTCTACTTATCTTCTCCGAAAAATCATATTTGACAATTTATTCATGGATTGTTTAAATGTCTTATGTAAAACTTAACCATTTCTTTTTATTAGCTTTACCTAAGTATATTTTCAAGTAGATTTATACTTGTTTAATTATTAATATCTTATCATTAAGACGAAAAATGTGTGAATAAAAGAAATAGTCTGTTCGGTAACAGAACAATAGATCGTTTAGCTCGAAACGCGAATCGTATAATACTTTTATCGTTTTTATCTCATAATTAATATAATATAATGGAATAAACCCTAAGTTATTTTATCCGTCTGAAGTTGAGTGTATGTAGGTATAGCGATACTGGAATATTGTCTTTCAGTATTCACGCTCTGAACGAGACTATGAAGGCTTTGAAAAGATGTCTCTGCGAAGTTATAAGCATATGACAGAATGCTGTTGCTTTTAGAATGTGTGATATCCACATGTCTATACTAAGAAATTGAATTGTAAATGTCTTGTTAACGCACGAAGAGATGTGCGAATTATATTAAAATGATATATTATTTAACATCTATAAATTTTATTTATAATACAATACCTAGTGAGTAACTTTTACTTTCGTCTGAATTGAAAATATCTGTTTACTTTTGAATAATAATTTTAGTCTGTTCTGATGAGTTGGATTAACAAATATGACGTTTTTATTATGAAACAAAACGAAGTTTGACTTACTATGACTTAGACGTTTTTGAAATAAAAAACCATTTATGCGAATGTTGTGTACGTTGAAATTCATGTTTCAACCCCTCATTGCCTCGGGGCCCTTTCATCCCTTTTACTGCCTAAACAACCCTATCGGCATTAATCTGATATGTTGAGAATCATTACGGAGAAATTATTAAATTGGCGAATTCGGGAATTGCGTGTTGCTAATGGTACAATTATAACATTGAAAATAGCAAATGTACCATAGACATCGGTACTGTAAGAAATATTAATCATTTCTCATATCCCTTGTGACTATAGTTACACTGGCTCACTCACACCTCCAACCGAAACATATATATTGTGTATTGCTGTGTACTGTTGCTGTAAAATTAATTTATTAAAAGTATATATTTATTACTGTCGTTGTTGCCAGTATTCGTTAAAATTAAATATTAAGTGTTGCTATGAGTTTAAGTAAATTGTTACAGTTTTAATGAAAATAAATTATAAATATTAAAACAGTTAATAAGACGCCATACATCAAAGGCGCAAAGGCGCGTAATATTTGTACATCTGCCAAAATGTCAAGCGCCTAGTCGATATTATACGTCGCATCTATTAATAGAAAACTTGATTAGCTTAAATGTTATTTATAATTAGAATGAAAACTTCCAAACTCAAATTGATATTTATACAAAATTGACCATTGATCGAAATAGAGTAAAATGCAAAATGAGAACGCTTTTATAAACACATAACAGTGCCCTAACAAATTCACTAAATTTGGTACAGGAGAGTTCCATTACGATTGTCTAGCGACACTTTCCAGAAGCGAGTCGATAGATGCTGCTAAATTAGGATTGACGCCGACAGGTTTTGTAAAAGCATTGCACTGTTGAATTATTAAGGCAATTCTGGCGAGCTAAATTCGTAGGTCTGGCTACAGGCGGACTCGACTCGGGTATACAAACATAGCTAATAGTCCATTTACAGATCCGGTTCATTTTGAATTCTGACACTCGGATAACGGAGCTAACATATTAAGTTGGCATGAGCGATTCAAAATGAGACGTATGACCGAAATATGTCTGTCTTAAATCTTATCTAGTTATTTTTATAAGCTAAATTAGTAAACAAATCTTTACAATAATATGAAATACAAAAATATGGCTTACCAGCCTGCCCTCGAAGGAGGGTTATATTTTGTAATGTATGTATGTTTCCTTGGCCTGAAGCCTACTTGGCTCAATAGCTTGAGACGTAATGTGAGTTGTCGTTAGACTATTCGTAATTATGGGACTGACATATAGTTAAGCGAAAGTAAAAATGATCAAAACCAATTAAAATGATTCAAGTTTAGAAAAAAATGACCCAATAGAGCCGAATTTAAATTAAAAAACTACACCTAGCTCAGCCACTCGTCTTCATCTTACTTTTTTGTGAATTAAGAATATGAACTGAAAAAAGACAATTTTCAGTTTTATTTGTAGTGTTATTTTTCTTAATAATTCAGTTCATATAATAAATTAATTCAGAGCTATTTCAAGATTCAAACCATCCATGTGTAGCTAGATCGTCAATCCTAATGTAACCTAAGGGTCTCCTCATTGTGTGCGTTACATATAAATTTAGTAAGTTAAAATAGTGTTATTGGCTTGATTAACTGCAGTATTTTTTATATATAAGGGTCAATACGGAATTACAAATTACTATATATATATATATATATATATATGTTCACATTAAAATGGGTATTGCGTCTGATTTATTGACAGTAAGTGCTTATAGTACAAGTTACGAAGATAGGTACGAAGATATGTACTGAGCCACATATTTTATTTTGAAATCCTAAAGCCAAGCCAGCGATTAGAAAGCAGATCGGATTTCCTGATACCTCATTAGAAAACAGAAATATGTACATAGTACAACCTTTTTTGTTCCTTATGCTATATAATTTTGATTTATATTATGTTCGTTTGATAAACAAAAGATCGAAGTGTAAACAAACCCGGAGATTGGTGACAGACGACCTCTCTTAAGACGAAGTTTACATGATTGTAAGATATTATACATTACAATATCTACAATATTGAGATCACATTTTTTATTTTTATTTAATTAAATATGTGTCAGAAATTTACTTAAACCATCGTTTATAAATTCATAAGGAGCTTAACGTATCGGTTATTAAAACACGAAGGATATATTTCGAACTATGCCTTTCGAAATTGAGTTTGGCGCTATTGAGAGTGGAAAAGTTCCAAAGTAATTTCATGAAAATTTAATTCTCTCCAGAACTTACGAGAGTGAAATGTAACCGGCATTGTTGCTAATATTTTATGAATTATTAACATGAGAAATACAACTCGAAAATATAACGAAAGCCTGAAATTAAAAGGTGATATGATTTGAATTGTTTGCAATTTGTCTATTTATAAACAGACTGAGACAAAACAGTATAGTATTTTTTTCTTCTCTGTTTAGGGACCGATTTTCTTATGTTTTAACCCAACAGTGACACATTTACAGGCTGTAACTCTTAATTATTTTTGGTGAAAATTTCGAATACTGAACTAACGCTAGTTAACATAATTTTGTTTGATAAGTTTTTGTTAGAGACAGTATGAGAGGTTATAAATAAAGCAACATTGCACTTCAAACGTATAAACGTTTTTTAATTGTTTATATACATATAAACAATTATATATACCAGACGATTTTATGCACTTTATTCTAGTCGACGGTTTTGACGTTTTGAATTTACTTTGATTGAATACTAGTAAAATAAGAAAATCTTTTACACAATTATTGTGCGAGTGTTATTATATTACATGTTATTTCAGTGTCTGGAATTGTATTATAGAAAAATCAAAGGCTAATTCAGAAAATACGTCTTACTAGAAATTGGTGGTATTTATTGGTCTTTATAGGCCTTGTGCCGACCTGTCTTGATCTGTATTACAAGTTTTACCTTTCCATACATCAGATCTACCAATAATAGTTTGACAAACTATTATTCTACTGCCCTATGTAGAAAGCCTTAACTTCCAGACAATCGGAAACAACAAAACATCACTTGAAAACCTATACAAAATTATGTGTTATGGTTTATGGTGTATGAGAAAGTGTTTCCGACAAAAGAGACGGAATATGTACGACTCTACATGGTTTGCAGCTCAGTGATGGTGTAAGAAAATTCATACAGTACCAGTTTGATATAAGCATCTTTTTTCAACAAATACATTAAAGATTTAACGTTTAAGTAGGTATATATACATTTTAAATTGTAGAAATAAAATGGTTCCGTTAAAAACTTTTATCTCATTGAATTTTTGAATATTGTTGAATATAGAAAAAAATATCTGATCTGGTGAATATAGTTTGTGACTATTAAAACTCTCTGGCTGACATAGATTGTTAGTTAAGCATTATAAATGAATTAGATGAATTTTCTTCATTTGTCACCCTTTGAAAAATACATCACGCAATCCCATTGTTAGTAATAAGCTGGCTTTACACAAATTCGCGAGATATCCATCAAATTCCATGATTAATATTATTCGTATCTGTAATATAAGGAGCATAACAGTAAACAATCTACGCGAACGATGAGAGATACTAGGGCTGAGGGTGACGCGGACGCACGGATGAAATCACTCAAAAACTTTCATTTCGATTTATATGAAACTTTCTCATTACGATAGGTTATAACTCTTAGGATTTTACTGCCGTTGGAAAGACAACTGAATATCGGCTCTCGGTATACCAATTTCAATATATTAAAGTACAAAAATCATTTGTGGATAATTTAATAATAAATTTACGTATTCTTATGGTTTATGGTTTTACTGCGATACGTTTTAAAACGAATTTAAATATAAGGTTGACAGAAGACGTTTTACTTTTTTTTTATTTTAGTGAAAAGTAATAAATTGTCTAAGAATTGTCTTTTCATTTAAGTAACTTTCTAAATAACAAATAAAACTAAAATTGTCTCCAGTTGAACTTAAGAGCGCTTCATTAGTGAGGTGTAACTCCAGTTTACTTGAACGTACAGCGAACTAATTACTCGTTTAGACTATTTACGCAGCACAGCGATTGCTTTGTCGCTTCAGAACTCTTCACACTAAATCAAAGAACGATTTATAGCTTTGCTTGAAGTCACTTAACTAAGTCATGTGATATCTGTGAAACTGTAATATTAATTTAAATTTTAAAGGAAATAATGTTATTGTTTTCAAACAATTCAGATATATTGATGGTTGCTGTGATATTAAATCAAGCTTGTCTCTGTCCCTCTGACGTAGTTTTGATTAAGAGAAAGAGGGTAGGCATAAATCCAACCGCCATGAATCAATAACCTGGTTCACTCACACAGGTGTGTATTTAGTGAATCCAAGTCACACAACCTTAACATACGCAGACGATATTTTGACGGGAGACGGTAACGGTATATTTTGAAATTATTCTGCTGTTAGGCGCGTAGCAAGCGTGTTTAGTACTCCCTATATTGTTCATACATATATTAATGCGTTCATTATTTCACATTTGGCTTATAATCCATACTTTTCTATAAAGCTGTCAAAATAAAAGTATTCTGTCAAATTATTTGGACTATAGCTTCGTCCGTTAATAAGCTGATATCATAGAATCGGGGGTATGTCATTGCTGTCATATATATTTCGTTGTCTTTTGTTTTAATATTGTTATTTTAAGTTCAGAAACGGAAATGGTTTCAACTGTTAAGAATTTAATTTATGTATTTATGATTTTCGAAATATCACTAAAACCACGAAATTAGCAAAGCAAGCATATGTATTGTTAATTTTACAAATACACAATTTTAATATAAATTATGATCAAGAAACATTTTCAATTGATTTTTTCAAGGCTCAATATGAATTAAAAAAGTAAAGGTAAACAATTGTACGGAATGTAACATAGATATTTTACATGATGATTTTATCACGTCCCGCCTGTTTGAAATATTCAACAGCTTCGATTATCTGCTCACTTTGTACACAAATTCTTTTTCATTCAATTTTGTCGCGAGAAATATTCACCTATCGTGATAAATTATTATTTGTATGTCAAATACGATGTCAGATATATATTAAAATAAGGGTTTCAAATTTATATACTAACAATAATGTTATGTAAATTAGTAATTGAAAAAAATATAAAAGTATATTTTTTTCTAAAGTATTTAATTTTCTGGTTACTAAATAGCTCACAATTTTGCATTTTGTATTTTTTTTGTTACGTCTAATTTTCACATTATCACTTCAATAACAATTACACAAGAGTGTACTATTCATTACAAGTATGCGAGTGATTTTGATAATCATTCACGATACTAAATTAAGATTAAAATGAATACTAAAAAAGTTGATGAATATAATTTTAAAGAAATTCGTAGTACAATATATATTATATACGTTTGTTAAATTGAGTTCATACTTCAATTAATCATTACTAGTATAGAGTCTATAGCTATAAAATTGCATGTATCTTGATCTGAGGTTAATATAAGTAAGCAACAAAATTTGTATTACTGAACTTGCACCCTCTATTCCTCGAAGAATCTTGTCAAAACTTTCGCGTTCAGAATCTTACCTGTAAGATGAGAAAATAGGTTAAATATTTGTAATACTCTATACATATCGTATAAAATTAAATTAACTAAATTTAATCAGCAATTTAATTAAAGTTTGTTCATAATAAAAACAAGATATTCCTAAGAAGTGTCTGCTTCCTGTTTTATATATATCGTGATTACAGAATGTGGATATTAAACGAATATTGCGATCTTCTAAATTCAAATATAGAATTTGGGTGAGTATCACTGACTTTCAATTGTGTTCATAATAAACTTCGTGTACTATTTGTAAAAAGTCATAAGGAAATCAATTATCAAATAAAATTCTGCCATGCGTGTATCTTCTTGTAATAAGAAAGAAAAGGTCTGCCTGTCCAATGATGGAACAGTTACGGGATTTACCTTCAATAGTAGGTTTAGCTTTACTAGTAGTAATACAGTATTTTTTTTTTTTATGTCTTATAATATACAAAATTCCATCTCGATATTTTTTATCGGGTTAAAGTTTTTCGTTTAGTAGGAAGAAAATATCTACATTAGATACAATTTTCGTGTTGTTATTAAATTGAACAGGAAAGTGAATGTATGTAGCCCATAAAATAATCCTTGTTTTGTGCAGTTGTATATTAGTAGCTGTTATCAGCTTTACTCCGGTGGAAGTCAAATCCCTGGGATTTTCGAGGAAGATCAAATTTCGTGGGAATTTCGCCAAATCTTATATTATGTGCCGTTTACTACAGCGAAGCAAGCTTTGCAAAACATTTTACAATGCTTTGGAGAATTTGTAACATTTAATTACCCGTTTTAAAGTAAAACCTTTCGAGATTCTATTTTTCAAAGTAAGAGATATGAGTAAGTGCCAACTGAGTTTCATGGCTGCCAACATGTTGGCTATTTACAAAATTACCACTTTTACTTCATTATTAATGTTTGCCATAATTAGGTTGAACCAAAGCGTTCCTCTACCCGTTATTCCCTATAGAAAATAGTATAATAAATATATTGTCCCTTTACTATGGGAATCGGTCTATCTCGTAGACTAATATCACCATTATTTTTATGTATTTCATTAGTCTCCAGCTGAAGTATTCTTCCAAGGTACGCCTAAACTCTAGGTTCTCTGCCTTTAGGGTCCAGTCGGGTGCAGCCACTTTCTTAAGGTCTACTTGGCGTCTCCGGGGTTTCGGCTATCTTATTTGCTCAGAATATATTACAGTGGACACATATGGTGTACGTAAACACTGATGCGTTATAATAGTTCGATGGGACGGCGATCGCATCAGACCCAAGCGAATGCTTTTTTAGCTCTCAGACGCCTCTCACAAATTATTTTAAAGAATTTGCGAATTAATTCGTTATTGCGAGATATCTTTAAATTTAAATACAATTTTGTCATCACGACAGCTTATACTACGTTTTCGGTGACTATTAGTATATAATATATAGTATAGTACTAAATATAGACGCTAAAAACGTTAGGACGTGATTTGTATCAATCGGTACAAAACAATTAAATAAATATAAACATGGTAGGAGGTTTCGAAAATAATTCTGTATTAGTCAAAAATACCCTGTACGATGATATTCGGCAATAAATATAAATTTCCTTGTAATGCTTATGCAATTTATTAATTGCACTTGAGCAGTACTTAATTAAAATTTGTCCAGTTTAATCAGCAGGAATTAAGGAATAGATTCAATTTAATTTTGAAACTTAAAAGTGGGTGATGAGAATAGTAATCCAACCAATTTCATATCAAAAGGATCTATTGAAATTAAAAAAAATTAATATTTTCAAAGTAAATCTAACGAATAATTGAAATTCTGTAGGTATTATGATTGATGCGGTAGTTGCGAATCGCAAACAATTGACGGCAGTCGGATTGTAATTAAAACTTCAACAGAATTGCTAAATCAATTTTTATAAGTTTGTTGATCGTGTATAAATTAGGTATTTTGTTTGGACGTCTTTTGTTCGAATTCTATACGTTTATTCCAATTATTTTCATTCATTCTGTTCCTTTTAATTTAATAATATAACGATAAAACAAATTGAATAAGGAATAAGTTTATAAATTTTGTTTCTCAATTGTTCAAAGTTCGCTTTAATTCGAGTAATATATAACTCATAAGTAATACGTACCCATTTCATTTGGCGTTTGTTTGATAGTTTTGTTTTCTAGGCTATTTGGTTTGTTGTTTGTTGTTTTATTGTTAATAAGAAAATTTATGTGCTTATGAAAGTTTTTAGATATATTTTCTAAAAACTTAGAATAAGGATATTTTATACAAATAGTTTGCTTGCTGATGATTCGGAATATGTTTTGCGTAAGATCAAAATTATTTGATTCATTATTTTGAATTAACATACCAAAATGTATTGTAAAAATACATCACACACATTATATTTATGAAATTCATATGGGGTTAGTTTTTGTTATTTTATTTGTGATAAATTTTGCCTAAAATTTATATGTGCTATAATATTTTATGTTTACTAAATATTAAAGCTATTATCATTTTCAATAAAATCAGCTATTCATGCGAGCACTTCGTATCTATCCCAGAAGACTTTCTTAAAATATAATTTTATTAAATTTAAGTTATATTAAATTTCAAATACGTAGCGTATATGACTTTTATTAACTAATAATCAGTTGGTAACAGTTTCAGAGTTTGGATTTCGTTAAGTTTATAATTTACTTTGTAGTTTTCGGAAGCCTAAAAGATGAAGAAATCGTAGGTAGTTGCTACATTACCATGAAGTTTATCATTATTGAATTAAATTGACAACACCAACGCTCTCCAATAGCAATTAAAAAAAAAACTTGTTGACCGAAGAGAGAAGGAAAAAAATGTACTGAATTATTTTATCTTTACTTTTTATATTAAAGTTTATTATAGTTAAGTTTAGTATATAGATGATGTTAGAATGTATCTTTATCATCTTTTTTACGACTCTTGTGTTAATATTTCAATTGCGTATTTATCTCAAAGATGAGATGTCTTTCAAGTATTGATTAAGAACAGACTTTGATAAAATAATTATTCATTTTATTAAAAGACAGTCATACATGTGTCTTCATATAGAAACCTTGTAACGACTAACTGAAAAAACTACTAAATCAATATACATATAACTTATACCAGAAGTTGCTGCGAGCTTCGGAGAAGATTTTAGTACATAATATTTTTTATGTAACTGCGCTTTGGAGTTTAATTTGCATTAAATTCAGACTACTGACAACAGCGTGAATTTAGCGCTCTTATAATTTTTGTACAAATGTGTAAACACCTAGTGTTTGAGTAAGGGAGTGAAATGTTTATATAATGTTAAATATGTAATGAGTGTGTGCTAGATATCCTGCATGACGCACCACAACTAAGTGAAAGTAAATTTAAAGTTATAAGTCGAAATATAATAATAATTACTTATTAGCACAGATAAGGTTAATTTTAAGAATAAGCGTAGTAACTTTTTAGTTATTCCTACATCTAGTTTAAAAATGGAATAATCTTTTTTGAATTACCCTCAATATTAATATAATAACTTTCAACCATCGCGATTGAATAAACAATAAAATCTATCGTGAGTTTTGCAAAGCTTGATAATCCTTCTCTCTTTGTGAAGTGTCAGAATAGTTGGTCCACTAGATTGTGTAATTAGCACTTTCAAAGAGGTAGATTGTCAATACAAAAAAGTGCACCTCCGTTATAAGCAGTTCTCTTTTATTATTATCCTATAATCCTTTACGATATTCTTATTTTAAAAAATAAAAATAAGAATCTCGTCTACACTGAATAAATATTATTATGAGAGTTTATAAGTAATTGGTTGTGTATATATTTACGGTCGATTTGTTTGTATCTCAAGCACAGCCTTGTGACCCGAGCCTAAGTCCTATTGAATAACTAAATTTTATATATTATATTAAATGTTATTTTTTACCAAGTAAAACAATTCCAAACAAACCTTCTTTTCCCAAACAAAAAATGAATGAACCCTCTATTAAAAATTAAGTATCCATTTCATTATTAATCATTTTGCTTTGTAGCAGTGTTGTATTTAATTCAATATGGAGTTATGAATAATAACTCAAATATTATATAATAATACTCAACATTCTGAATATATTTCTATTGTAGAGCATGATCCTGATTATTAAAATATTTTAAGCAAATTTAAACATATTTCCTTAGGCGTGCAAAGACAATCCTCTGCACGTCTTTCACGGAATCCAATTAATGGATCGAACCGAAATTTGGTTAAATGATAGTTGGTGTCGCGTGACAATATATAATTCAAACTCAAACTCAAACTCAAATTCCTTTATTCAATATAGAAGTATTACACTTTCTTATTGATTGTCAAGTTAAACACTACCACCGGTTCGGAAAAAGAAAACACCCTGACCTGAGAAGAACCGGCGAAAGAAACTCAGCGGGACTTTTTTTTTTACGTTAAATTAATTATATACATAATTGTATATGAGTAGAAACAGTCAGGAGGCGATCGTTTCATTCCCAAGGTGTGCTATCAAACATAAACTCACTAATTGTATAGTAACCTTCCTTAACAATTTTTTTAAATTTCGCAACAGAAGCATTTTGAACGCTTTCTGGGATCCTGTTGTAGAATTATTACAGTACTTAGATTTATATATCTATAGAAAACTCTACTCTATGTCTATGTACTTTGTACGACTCAGTGAGCAATAGAAAACATGGAATAAGTATAAAAATGAATTTTCTCGCAAAATATATTTTAATATTATATAATTAACTTTACATAAACTTTTTTACGCTATAGCGAATATTGTTTAATATCTATACTAAACTATATCGTCACTAGATTAAAGTATGTAAAACTTTAGCGTATATTTTTGCGTGGAACTAGGTTAAAATATATTTGGAACATAGAGCGACTGCATAAAATGAGAAAAAAAAAACTATTACTTATTTGAATTTAGGTAAAAAGGTTATTTAATTAAATGCAATTAAAATAGTTTATTCAATTCGACTCTTTTTTACAAATTGAAAGTAAAAACTGGATTGAAATAATAATAATATATACTGGATAATGTTTACTGTATAGAACCGCCAACAAAATAAGTAGCTATTATTTGCCGCTAATCAATAACGTAGGTATGTTAAAAGTATATTAAATAAAAAAATATTTTTTGAGATGAATTATGTACGACAAATGTGTCCGTTTATATTAATATACAATGAAATGTTAATTAATCAACGAAGTTCGCTTAATTTGTTCTCTCAGTGTATTCGATAATGCTATTGTCATTACATGCTGTGGTAAAATATTTCAAAATGAAAATTATTTATATGCAGAGTATAAGCTTTTGCTATTATCAATTAGCTGTCTTTTATACACAAACAAATATCGTAATCGATTATTATGTTATCGAGTATTATGATAATATATTAATATATGTAAAATAAAACTTTATATTCAACTTATAAAGGATCTAAATATTAAATAGTATAGTATTATATCCGCACAGTAAAGTGATAAAAAACTTGAATATACTGCGAATTGACATAGACTTTTTGTAGTCATAGTGCGTGACCACAGAAGAAAATAATGTATGAAGTTGCCAACTTAGGTCAATTAAAGAAACGCAAAATCAACGCGAGCCGAGATGGCCCAGTGGTTAGAACGCGTGCATCTTAACCGATGATTTCGGGTTCAAACCCAGGCAGGCACCACTAAAATTTCATGTGCTTAATTTGTGTTTATAATTCATCTCGTGCTCGGCGGTGAAGGAAAACATCGTTAGGAAACCTGCATGTGTCTAATTTCAACGAAATTCTGCCACATGTGTATTCCGCCAACCCGCATTGGAGCAGCGTGGTGGAATATGCTCCAAACCTTCTCCTCAAAGGGAGAGGAGGCCTTTATCCCAGCAGTGGGACATTTACGGGCTGCTGATGCTAAAAAATCAATGCATGTTATCAATGCAAAAGTTTCCAATTTTTCTTTAGTTTAGTCCAATCTTTTTCAAAGTTTTTAGATTGTTAAACTACGCAATCTTCAAGTAAATGCACTTATAGGTTTCGTTGTAAGGTAATGTATGTCTGTCTGTCTGGATGGGTACCCTCATGTTCATTAGTTACTTGTATTTTACGGTTCAACATCTATACTTTGTGTTGTTGTATACCGACTGAGTGGTTGTATGTGTAGTTTAGTGATACCGTTCCTACAGCTTAATGTCTTAATAACCCTATTGCCTTTGTGATTTTTTAAATATCAATCGAACTTTTTGGTCATATCATTGATCATTGTTTGATTAGCTGCTTAAAACAGACAGTGTTTCGAAATTAAATTAAAAAAAAACAGAAAACTTCTGTGGGTGCAACATTTGAAAATCTATATTGTTAATGTAAATATTGCATGCTCTTTAAGGACATCTTGTTAACATTCAGTAAAAAGAACTTCATCGAAATTATATCTCACTCTATCGGTTTGTTAGTGTGCGTAATTTGATTTATATTGTATCCGTTATATATACCTCTTGTGGCACAACTTTATATTGTACATCGATCGAATGGAGAATGCGAGCGTTCACCATGCTCGAATACTTTCTCGTAATCCACGAAAGCTAAATACAAAGGGCGGTATTTTTAACTTTTCTGCATCAGCTGTTTCACGGTATGAATATGGTCAATTGTGGAGAAACTGCGAGGGAAGCTGGCTTTCCCGACTGGCTGACTTTCATCTAAAATACATGTTTATAAATGTGAGAAAGTAAACTCGAAGATTTGTAGTTGTTACGTTTTGACTTACTTTTCAAGATTAAGGTTATAATATTATTCCAAGCGCATTGACATTCCAGGAAAGCCTGATTAAAATAGTTTGACGAGTACCTACTGGATAACTTCCTGCGTCCTGAAATTTCACTGTGATACAATCTTTACTAGTTGACATTTAGTTTGAAAAATCTGTCTGAATTTCAAAATAGATTTTTAGATCCATCGTTCCATTTTTTGTTTATTTGCGTTTATCTGATCTTATGGCAAAGTTTTCCTCGTAAAATATCCAAGCGATCTTTTTTTCCGTTAGTTTGTATGTTTCGACATCCATTACCTTTTTTATTTGAGTTTTTTTTTGCGTGTACTGTCCACGCTTCACTTAAATAGGTAGCACTGAGATAATAAGGACGAATAATTAATGATTAAAAAAACAAATGACATAAAATACCGAAGCTTTACTTGGTGGTAGGGCTTTGTGCAAGCCCGTCTGGGTAGGTACCACCCACTCATCAGATATTCTACCGCCAAATAACAGTAAACTGTATTGTGTTCCGGTTAGAAGGGTGAGTGAGCCAGTGTAATCACAGGCACAAGGGACATAACATCTTAGTTCCCAAGGTTGGTGGCGCATAGGTGATGTAAGGAATGGTTAATATTTCTTACAGCGGCTTTGTCTATGGGCGGTGGTGACCACTTACCATCAGGTGGCCCATATGCTCGTCCGCCAACCAATGCCATAAAAAAAAAGCTACTGCGCTGAACATTTTTTAGATAAAAATCTAAATCCAAATAAAAATTGATAAAAATGACACATACACATCGTCGAATTATAAATAATATTAAAGCAAAATTTAGAAGATATAACAAATAAATTGTATAACTGAACATTTCGCTGACGATTTCTCTGAGTTGATTCAAGGAAATATTCACGTCTGATAAGATTCCTAACGTATTCCTTGTAATTACAAAGTAGTGTTTTCGACCGCTGTTAGTACACCTTTCAGGCACCTTTGACACGTATTAATGACTTGTTTGCTGCGGTGAATATGAAATATCTACCAGTTTACGACAACTTTACGGCGGTTCTCATGTTTTGACTTCCATGTGACACTTTATTAAGCAACCTTCGTAACGTTTTGTGTGAAATATTATGGCTGTCTAAACTTCTCTCCTGTATAACTATTCTTCGTACTTAATTTTGATTTTATAATAAAATACCTAAACGCATTTTTTTTTATTCCTACTTTCATAATTTTACAGATTATATAAAAACAAAATGTTTGTAGACAAGAATAATTATTCTCGACTACATAATAATCATATAATTATTATTAAATAATTTCCACAATCAATTTAAAAAAAATGAATGAACAACATTAAAATTTGTTGAAAAATTAGTATTTAAGGGTAACTGCTGATTTTTATGTTCTTCTCGGTGGAACATTGTCCAGAGTTTTGAAATGTTCAGATAATAATATACATGTATATAACCAGTAGGTACTCTCATCAGATATTGTGCCGTCAAGTAGCAATTCTTGGTATTGTTGTGGTCCGGTTTGAAGGGTGAGTGATCCCGTGTAGTGACTACAGGCACGTCGGAAATTCCATCTTAGTGTTAAAACAACCTCGGTGTTTTCTAACAGATTCAATATCTATGGCCAGTGGTGACCACTTAACGTCATATGGCCCATTTGCTGGTCCGCCTACCAATTACATTAAAAAAGCAGTAATACGTAAACATTATTATTAATCCAATTAGTCTTCTAAACTTAATGTATGCTTACTAATATAATATTATTTTGTAAAGAAATAAATGTTGTATGGATGTACGATTACATAATTTTTACTATTTAGCAAATCTATCTTTATTAACAACTAGGGACCTGCGCCGACTTTGCACGGATGCAATGCTGATACTAAATATACTACAGAATGTTTTCAACTGTTAGATAATACAACACGCTATGTCTCTGTCGCGTTGCAAATCTTCGAAAATATTCATTTAAATTACATGCTGTACCATATTGATCTATATTGAAATATATGAAGCCATACATTGTGCATTTAATATAGATCAATATGGCTATTAGTATTAATTTAAGGTACTTAATTAGATAAGGATCACTTCCAAAATAAGCCATTATTTCTCGTAGAAAATAAAGGATAAAAAATGGTTATTGTGGGTTATCGCTAAGAGATAGACATATACCATTGCGGACTTTTTAGGAGATCTTTTTAAGGTGTACAATATTTCAGCCAGCATTTGCAATGTAAGCGCAAAAAATGTGTTTATTTACGACATCACTTTAGAAACCTCTAAAATTATCAGTGTTTCTCTACTATATTGTACATGTGTTATACATATAAACCTACCTCTTGAATCAATCTATTTATTATAAAAAACCGCATTAAAATCCGTTGTGTAATTTTAAAGATCTAAGCATACACAGGGACAGCAAGCGGTAAGCGCCTTTATTTTATACTATGTAATGATATTGATCCTTAATTACTTTGCTTCACTTTTGATTTAAGAAAAAATATTCCGAACTAATTCACTTTTTTAATCCTGTACTGTCCTAATATCAAAAATATACCTTTATAAAGTATAATGGTTTCGAATAGCAGCGTTAACTGCTAAAACGTCAATGGTCTGTCAGATCAATCTTAATTAACATTTGCGGGAACTTTGGACTCATGGGCCATTATCTAAATGAATGCGGGAAGGACTAGGTGCAAGCAACCATACTTTGTTTTGTTACTGCCGTTACATTTACGATTCTGACACGGAAGAAAATGTAATAATGTTCCATGCTTAATGTATGTACATAAATAATTCACATCCAGATCGCATAGAACTTACCCAAAAATATACCGAAATAATAAAGAAAAAAGAAATGATATTTGTTAAAACTGTTAGTGAGATATACAATAATAAAAAGGTATTTTTTTTCTCTTTCTGTCTCCGAATTTAGGTTTATAAATTATAACGTTATATTTAGTTTATTAAATGTAAGCAATAAAGGCAGTGTTTTTTGTCAAGTGATGCCGAAAATTATATACCGGGGCATTGCATATTATATTATATGTTCAACATTTCGAGCTACATTTTCGCTGGCACCTGACCCGCTTGGGATACAAACAATATTAATATTTTATTTAAGCGTAACATCACGAGACAAGTCCTCAAGGTGTATTTCATTTCGGTATTTCGTATATTAACTTTGTAACTTTTCATAAATTCAGAGAGACTATTACGTGTAAAATTTTTGTTTTTATTCATTCCCGTATCTTGAAGCCAATTCACTTATTTGAACATTTATTATTTATATATGCATATTTTTTACCCATCGGGCTAATAATACAGTCTCATATGTACATCAGGTACATGAGATATTCTGTATATGTACATGTGAAATTGGTACAGACAATTCAGCAATATTGTTTTTTTAATTAAAGAATATAGAGGTAACTTAACAATTAATGATTCTGATATAAATCTCAATTTTAATAAGATTCTAGTGAGATAACTTGTCTCAATATATCAAGATTTCAACTTCCGATTATGAATTATAAAAAGCACTTCTATAATTTAAGCTCCAATTTTAACATTTAAAAGCGACGTTTCGGTCACTCTAACGTCTTTGTGGAAAGTGAAGACGAAGAGGTCAAGTGCCCTTGGTCCTTCCATTACTACTGACACTGGAAAGTTAGACTACAACCTCGAGTTAGGTATGCGTTTGTACGAGTTTCTTGTTAGTGTTGTGACTTTAGACGACGGAATACAGTATATTTAGGTTTCATATTTTAAGTGTTGGTTACGAACTTCTTTTGTTTTTTTAGTTAAAGAAACAATATTTTATTTGCAATGGATTGCTTTGCATTGCAAAGTAAAGGGAAAGTAATCATACTTCATTCTATTTGTGTTAATAATTCATTTCGTGTTTTGAGGAAACGAGTTTGGACGGGTAAAATAATCCCACAATATGCGTGTCTTCTAATGCGTACTGGAAAGGCGTGATAGAATAAACTCCTAACCTTCTCTTTAAGATTAAAGCTTAGGAGGTTTTTACACTTTAAAGGCATTTATTAATTTTATTTATTTACTTCATTTTATTCATAGCACATATTACAATTTCTATAAAATGTTGTTGATTATATGGTAAACGGTCCATGAGGACGTTCGTTCATTCGATCATTCGATTACCGAAGTTGGTTAAGTGTTTGAATTTCGCCCCCACCAAAATGGCGTCCTGCAAATGGCTAATTGGCCGTCTGCATGATCTGTTGCGAGAGCGCAAGGACAGAGTTAGGACGTGTTTTAAGTGGAGCGTAATTTAAGATCCTACTGTGTAGTAAATACTGTATACATTATCTTTAGTTATGGCATATGAAAGAACGTGATTTAGGAATAGGATAGTCGTACATACGCACGTTGCGTAAGTTACATTTAATTCATAGCCTTGATTCATGAGCTTGAATACACCTTGTATAGATAAAATAAAGTGTTTATATTCTCTGGTCATTTTCGATATGATAATTAAATATGAGAGATAATATTACCTAATCCAGGCGGACTATAATAATATTTCGTTTCTCATATTTTGTTTTTTTTTTTTTCATAAAATAACTTATTTTATATATATTAATTTGTAAGCAATGTAAATTCAAAATATAATAAACATTCATTTTAGAATATATTGGCAAGTACAGTTAAAATTGATATCATAAAAGTGGGTATGTCCTACTTGCGCACAAAGTATTACTCGAATATTAATTAAAATAAAGGCATTTAGTACCGTATGAATATTATGCACATTTTTCAATTAATTCACGGTAAAAATAAAGAAAATCGCCGTTAGATGCGAAACAGAGCCGATTACTGGCTTTGCTGGGAAGTACTATGGCTTGTACTGTTGTGCTTTTAGTAGTTTATTTCTCTTGTTTTTATTTTAAGCGAAGTGTTGTATACTGATTTTCATTTGCTTGTTTATAGGATTTTATAGTTTAACTCTGAAATTATTTACATAAAATTAAGGATTAATCAATTGATACTTAACTAAGAATTATGCTGAATGAAATTAAATTAAAAATTAATTATAAGTACATACATATGTATTTATAAAACGTATGAAAATATTTTTATCTGTTTATTATAGTTATATACGTTATTGTTTTCTAGTCGCCTTATTTTCAAATATTGTAAACTATTTTTATCTTATAGAGTTTGTCTAAAGGTAATAAAAAATCATCCTTAAACTATGTATATACATTTTGTCTACTTTGCGTGATTTTAATTTTTTTTTATTGTTATAAAACACAATGTGAAAAATCAAATTAATAAAATAAATAGATATTAAAAAAAAAATAAAGTTAATTATACTAAAAGTTAAATTTCTAATTCCTGAACAAAACTACGAATCTCCGCAAAAATTATGACTCGTGACCGCACTAAACTATGGTACCGTGATCGAAATTCGAAGAAGTATTTTCTGAGAGTATAAAATCCTACCAAACATTGCAGTAAGCAGCTTAATGATCTGAAAAGCATTGCCAATTTGCTCGCACTCCGATACAAGTAAGTTTTTTGTGTTCCGTAAATTGGTAAACCGTTATATACGCGACAGTAACCCCTATATCAATATTTGTTTGTAAGATGTTAAAACTATTGCTTTATATTCTAGAAATTCAATTACACTGATTTGACAAAGTTCGGATCGCATTTTATAATTTTATAAGGAGACTGATAACATTTATTTATTAAATATTATTGCAATGTTATTGGACTTTTCAGTAAAACTTATTGTATTGTAATTTAAAAAATGTACATGACGATAGAACTAATGACTAATTTTGCAATTTAGTTTTTCATGCCTAAACTAACCAGTTTTTTTTTTACTGGAAAATAAGGATAACAGCTGTTTTTGCGCATACGCTGGTTTACTGTAGTATGACTCGCGCAGTTTGCTAGTTGCTCTTAAAAAGGCCGCCGTGGCTGGCCGAAAACCATCATTAGATAAAATGATGAATATTATTATAATCCCTTACGAGGATAAAATTATGATTACTATTATCATTTACAATTATCTCAAAAAATAATTATATTGCATCATACTATATTTCACATTGTTTAAGTTTTGATATTTCTAATATGATGTTGAGATAAAAGTACTTGATTCGAGTTTGTTGCAGTTTTTGTATAAGGAAACGTGGCGGCGCTATTTGGAGGTATTCAGTTCTTCAATCAATCTTGTGTTTTAAACAGAAGGGAAGGAAACTCTCCCTAAATTATATGATTCATGAATTCACTTTTTTTCCTAATATTTCTTTCAGTCTTTAATTTAAAAAATATATCATAATGTGGAAAATATGATTTATGTATTGTTATATTCATTACATTATAAAAAAGAGCCGAAATGGCCCAGTGGTTATAACGCGTGCATCTAAAACTGGAATGCGGGTTCAAACCCAGGCAAGTACCGCTGAATTTTCATGTGCTTAATATGTTCATAATTCATCTCGTGCTCGGCGGTGGAGGAGCGGTGGTGAGGAAAGCTGCACGTGTCTAATTTTAACGAAATTCGGTCAAATGTGTATCCACCAACCCGCATTGGAGCATCGTGGTGGAATATGCTTCAAACCAAAATTTACAGACTGTTAATGTTAGATTTAAAAAAAAACTTAATTCGAGAACGATTTACTTCATTTCATTACTCCGATATATATTAAGTTTAATTTTGTAGACATCATATATATTTTTATTTACTTAAAGGTGATAAGATAAAAAGTATCAACATACCCCCAAAGCCTCCAGGAAGATGTTGAGACTATATACCGTGTTAATACGATACACGTGAAATTGTTTCCGAATTCAATATCCGCTAAAATCATTGCGAAACCTTTTCGTAATACGTACTTGAAAAAAAATATATATATAGGGACGGCGAGGAAATCTAATAACTGCGCCTAATATTCATGTAAAAATCAAATTTTATCTGTGAAACTAATATTTTGTGGGACTACTGCTATTGGACTAATCTTATTTCTGTTGAATTGAGAATTCATATAATACATTATGAATACTTTTAAATATACGTTGAACGTCCAATGATGTTTTTACTTTATTCGCGATTTCTTTGCTTTATTTTTCAATACTAATATATATGTCAGCCTTATTTAACATTTTTTTAAATATCTGCATTATGTTATTTGAGCACTGTGTACATTAAACATATTATTCGATGGTTCTCAATAAAATTTACCATAGTAATATTAAGCTATAGGAGTCAAGATTACTATTAGATTACTATTTGCTATAAACATAGGCGATAGATTTGTCGTTTTCGTGTAAAGTTCTATTTCAAGTTGTGGTAGAGCTCTGTGCTCATCTGTGAAGGTATCTACTCAATATTCCTGTAACAAGAAGCAATACTTCGTGTTATCGTGTTTTGGTTTAAACATGACAGTACTACAAGTGACGTAACATATTAGTTCCCAGGTTTGGTTGCGCATTGATGGAAGGGGATGTTGTACATTTCATACAGTGTCAACTTTTGTTGTGATCGCTTACCATTAGGTGACCCATTTGTGAGGCTGCCTTACTATCAAATAGTGAATCAACACTTGAATATTAAAAAGGCAATGTGAAATTAATAAAAAAACAAATTAAAAACAGCCGTACTCACATAGTAAGAGATATAAACGGGCTTTCTAAAGAATCACAAAATCAAACTCTGAGAACCTCAAAGATCATCAAAATTTATAAACATATGCCCTGCAAAATCGGACCACTAACTTCCATTCGGAAAATTAACCGATATTACTTATTCCGGAAATATAAAAAAGTTATAAGGTTACCTGTAACTTCGGAATTAGTCTGATATGTATTATAGCAATGTTGAGGGAGAAAGTCAATGGGATAATAACAGAATATCACTTAACGTCAATCTAGTTTGAAACTTTTGTTTTTGTTCAAACAATAACAGATTCCCGTTTCCCTGGGGAAACAATATTTCAGGATTAGAGTATAATGTTACAAAAATATGTAATATCAATCAATCATTGCGGTGCAAGGTTATTCCTTGGATTTATTTTTAACAACGAATGTTTATTTCATAAAAATACAACGAATAAGTTTCAGCATTTTGAACAAAGTTGAATATAGGTTTTTATTTGCATAATATAATTTATGTGTGTCAAATTTTATTAAATTTTATATATTTTAATAAAACTATTAAAAATAAAGCTCAACAAAATTAGTTTATACTATAACTTATAGATTTATAAATAAATAATAGTTTTAAATATTTTACACTTTTTACTTTAAATATTTTCCTGTATATTTTATTACCTCTACGCACACATTTCAAAAACATCCGATTAAAGAGTTGCTAGTTGTAAATTGCGCCGTAGAGGAGTTAAGTAAATTAATAATTAAAAAATGCATATCAATTAAAAAAGGTAAATAATTTTGCATGATATACCTAGTAAGTACGCTTTTTTGTAATGTTGCGTTATCTAGCATCTGTGTATTAATAATATATACTTGCTTATATGATTTTAGCTTTTCTTACTCTTATATTATATTTAATTTCAGTTTTCTAACGCTCTTTACAAATATTAATCCTTCAGATTTATCCTTCAATCAGTTTATAAATTATCTCGTTACATATATTTATGTTTCGCCGACATGCATCAGGTCAAACTTATTAAGATATGTATTAGAGTCACGTCGGACCTAAAACCATCAAAAGGTCAAGGGATCCTCTCGGACCGACTTGGAATTATCTGCAAATGTAGCTCCGATATCATGCATACGGAATACGAGATGTGATTACCTTTTATTTCAGCAATTATTGTAAGTAGTCACAGTTACACGTGTACAATGTGCACTAATAAAATAAATGTACTAATAAAATGTTATTTGGTGATAGCCCATTTAGGTAGGTACGACCCATTTCGTCAGCCAGTGTAACTGCAGGCACAAAGAGATATAACATCTCAGCTCCAAAGGTTGGTTTGGTGGCGTGTGTTATAAGAAATGTTTAATATTTCTTAGCCAATGTCTATGAGTAGTGGTGGCTTACCGTCAAGTGTTCAATAAGCACGTCCATCTGCTTTTAAATAAAAAAATAATATTAACGTTAATTTAATTTAAGTTAATTATTGTGTGTGTTGGGGTTCCATCGGATTATGAGGGCGAGAAATGTCCCAGAGGTGTGCTCTCTAATGAGAGAGTACACTGTTTACGCATTCACTTGTGAACTAGTCTCTCCAAAATCAGTTAGGACGACATCACATCATCAACAACAATATAAATGGTATAGTCACTTTCACAAAAAAAATATACAAATCAATTCTTGTGCCGATAACCACGAGAACAAGATGCGCCTTGCGCCTCTTATGACACACACCATGGCTCACACACCATGCAAACTATTCAACGAAACATGTGTACCGGACACATGTTTCGTTGAATAGTTGGTGTGCTATTTAGTGATAGCCTCCCAAACATTCGATTGTTTTATATAGTACAAAAATTTCCAACGTTAATATAATCAACTGCTAAAGATTTTTTCACGGGGGATTATTTGGATAAACCCAGCTGCTAAATTTCACCTGGAGGATATTTTAATGCGTTTTAATACTTATAACAATTATTTATACTTGTCCACTGCAAAAATGTATAAAGAAATCTTGTTCATCTATAAATGATAACGATATTATATTGATTTACTATGTAAACAAGAATAAATACCATCATTACTTGAATAAATTCGATTAAACAGTCGTCGAAATAAAATACATAGGTAACATTTTATATCTTAGTTCTTTGCAATAAGGCTTATAATTGTTTAAGTGTATAAATTATTTACACGTGACCTATCGTACCCACCGGTACTGGTTTAATTAAAAGTCTTCACTCAAGCGTATTCGCAATATTGGGGCGTTTGTCCTCGCTACGTACTAGTCAGCTCAGATCTCACTAAGACGGATTAGGTAAATTAAAAAAATAAATGATTTTTTCTATTACGCTTAGAGCAAATTTATTAAAATTAAAACTTCAATCGATGTGATATTGTGCTATTTTATTAAATATTGGATTCGATCAAACGATTACTTCAAATTTCAGATGCTTCTGAAATGAATGGTGCTTTAGTTTGTTTGGGTTAAAATAAAAATTGAGGAATGCTTAGTCCAATGAATAAAAATTGAAACAAAATAAAAATATTCTTTATTCAAGTAAGCTCATAAAACTATTGAATCGTCATATTAAAGTAACATAACGTGACATTAATTTACTGAAAAATGTTATATTAAAAAAATGATTTTTCATGTAATCGTTATTTAAAAAATATATATAGTGGAAATATTGAAGTTCAAAAGTAGAAAGCCTTTTTTTCTAAATCCTGTCAGTCTCTTTTTTTGTTAATTAAATGGATGAAAAACAATTTCTCCCGAAATTGACCAGTTAACAAAGGTTAATAAGACATAAAAAGGAAAAAAAAAGATTATATTAAGGTTTGTTATTAAAATTGAATTAGGTTACGATTAAATTGAGGTGAAACTCCGAGATATTTTTATGAATGTTAACGAATAGTAACGCGACGTCTACGTCCATTTCATTGCTGATAAACCTTTACAGCACATCCCACGTGGTTCCGAGTGCGTTCCTTCAATCACGTAGTATTACTAAACAATAGAAGCGTCCAATTTCAAAGAGTATAGTTATAACTCCTAAGTAATAACTATCATAAGCATTTACATTCTACGAACAAATCCAGTAAAAGTTATCGTTCAAATATTTCCAATTATCTAAATAAACATTTTTATTTACTAAGACTGACATATGTGTATAGATTGATTCTTTAGCGGGCTTTAAAAGATATTTTAGAGACTCAAAAATATTCCAAAGAGATTCGAATGCTTGTGAAATATAAAACAATGCCAAGACATTGATATGAAAAAATTACGTGTTATAACTCAGTTTCCTAAATAGAGTACACGAATAATATACAAAAAATAATCTTTTCGAAATAAATAATAATCAGCCGTAATTAAATAAAACTCCCATATTGTTGTAAATGCACATTGTTCATGATCATGTGTAATTGGCTGCCCAAGTTGCTTGTTCTCCAACTCCGTAAGGTATTAAGTCAGCCATAAGTGATTTAACTATCTATCACCGGCAATTCAACTACGCTGTATTACCTTCACGTATGTTACATAGTATTAAATAGTCTCAAACAATTTGTGCGATTAACTCTAATTCACTGGCGTTAAGAATTGTCTTAATTCTGCTTCATCAAAAGCAAAATATCGTTTTACAATAATATAATTAGCAACTTGGTGTGCATAAATATATATTTTTACATCTCGGAGTAAAAGTTTGAATCGTATAGTAATCTAATTAAATAAAATTAAAATAAATAAAATTTTTAGCCTTAATTTATTTCGGGTTCTATTTCCCGAAAAATATGCGTATGAAAAGAAAATTGATTATTTTTACTTAAAACACAAAATAATATTGTTATTGTACTATTTGAACTATAAGTGTAAATATAAGATTTTAAATTAACATGGTTATTTTTATTACTAACAGTATTTAAAAAGGGATATTTACCATGTTTTTTATTTTTATTTGGTGGAGCTCGATATTTCGACATTATCTACGAATGTCTTGTTCAAGAGACTGACGTTTGCGGGTAGATGTTGACGACATTAGAAGACTACCTCCCTTCTCGTACGTTTGCCGCGTAAACTGGCTACTGGCTACCACTATCTGTGGTGGTCACACTTTCAGTGACAGTGGTAGTAAAAATAAAAAGCATGGTAAATAACCCGTTTTAAATACTGTTAATTATAAGTGTAAATATAATTAAAATTCAATTCTTAGATATTTTAAAATTCTTACACCGCAACTGTTGGTGTTCGAGACCATACAAGTACTTATTTAACTACATGCTTAAATAAAAGCTGGATTTAATATATTTTTTAATTTATATTTTTTCTCCAAATTTCTATAAATATAATGTTTAGGCGGAATATCCATATAAATATATCGTGCATGTCTACATAGACCCGATCGAAACCCATCCACAATTATAGATCGTTAAAAAATAATATTTTTTTAATCGATAACATTCGCAGCCTGTAAATTTCCCACTGCTGGGCTAAGGCCTCCTCTCCCTTTGAGGAGAAGGTTTGGAGCATATTCCACCACAGGTCGATAACATATAATCGCAAAATTCGTAAAATCGAGAAATTTGGATATTAAATACGTGAAATTCAATGAAATGAAAAAATGAGTTCAATGGACGACCACATTTGACGTTTACGGGTGCGTTCAGAAAGCTGCGTAAAGAATGATTAATGTTAGTTTTCATTAATGTTTGATAATAAAAACGTTTGTAAAAAAATAGTAAATTATGAACCATATTCTTTTAGTTTTATTTATTTAACCCGAGCGAAGCCGGGTTTTCATCTAGTGCCTAATAAAATGAGACAACTTTGGTCATACTTTAATACTTCCAACTTAGCGATGATACCTCAGTCTACATGTGCATCATTAGTAAATCGTATATAAATGGAATAGATATATTTTAAATAAGGTTCAGTCTCTCTTTCGAGACTAGTATCAAATAAATTAAATTAGAATGCTTATAAATAATAGTTGTAAAAACTTTATTGTTAATTAAAATGATGAAAAGATAA
Organism: Vanessa atalanta; assembly: GCF_905147765.1. NCBI lineage: Eukaryota > Metazoa > Arthropoda > Insecta > Lepidoptera > Nymphalidae > Vanessa > Vanessa atalanta. The sequence goes on from NC_061877.1 coordinate 5,233,305, forward strand.
TTTAAAATAATATTTTTCGTTGAAATATGTAAAATTCAGTTATAAGGCATATTTGTATTATTTCATGAAATGGTGAAATTAATGTTATTGTTTAATCAGCGCTGCTTGCTTGTGTGTACATTCGAAACATAAAACTGTGTGTGATTTTAAAAAATTAAAAACAACCTTGTTTTTTAATGAAGGGATATTATATTAAAAATTCTGTCAACGCTTGACCCACCTTGATTTAGCAAAGTCTCTTTTTATTGAAGCAGAGATTATGAATGACTTAATTAAATCTTACAATGAAGAAAAATTCCTGCGCGAATTGTATAATTAAAACGAAAAAATTACAAAAGAGCTACACTTGGTATTTAACAGAAATAGAGATATTTTTTTAGTTTATTGTATAATATTTAATTTAAGATAAGAATTTACATTGCACGATTTTAATTTATACATTACAAAAAATTATATCATCGTCAACATTTCAAACTAATTATTATTATAATTAATTATAATAATAATTAGTTTGAAATATTATCCAAAAAGAGATATTTAGATATAGATCCAGAGATATTTTCCAAAAAGAAGAATCAGGGTTTTAAGTTGATAAACTACTATTGTAAAACGTGTATTTATTTATATAAGGTGTAATTATATATATAATAATAATTTACAAGACATTGACATGTGTATATATTATTTATAATAATAAACTCTGTGTGATAAAAATAATACATTATGTTTGGTTATATATTATGTCCATATGAGTTGAGTTATTCTGTTGAATATTAACTTAAAACGCATTGCAGAACATGATCGTGAAATGTCGGAAAGTGATATTGATAAAATTATACCATTTAAAAGATTAAAATCAATGAAACAACCATGAACATGTCATATGGCCGTAAATCGGTTATCGACATTTCACGAGTGAAATACTAGGTTAGTCCTTAGTACCCAACACATATATAAATATAATATTATTTTCAAAGATAAATAATGTATATTTTTATATAATTTTATGGAGGTAAATGTTCTTAGCTGAATGTTTTATCTAAATCGCACTAATTTTATAAATGAGAAAGGTTGTTTATTCGTCACACCTTTACACACACCCGAATGAAGGGGAGAGTTCAAATAAAATTATTATACAGGATAGCTTATGTCAGGAAATATAATTTATAATTTTCTTTACTACTTTTTTAATGCTTACAACAAAAAATTGGTTATATGGTTTTCGTTTTTAGTGTATGAAAGGTATGGAGTCTCATTTTTTTTGACATGTTGTAAGACGTAAGTGTAACACGTACCTTAAGAATTTCGCTGGTTCTGGTTCCAATCTATAACAAAAAAAAAAAATACAGTGAATATCTTAACTTACGATATAAACTAGTGTGAGTAGGTCATATAATATCGGAAAAATATTTATCATGTCGTAAAAGTGAGTAGGTAACAGTTTATTGACCCTAAAGGCGTGTTATCGTTACATTTGCATAAGGCTCAATGTACGGTTGCGACCCTCTCGCACTAACCCGATGCTTTTACGAGGCAGATAGGCATATGTCTTACGTCAGCCTTTTATTTTACTAGTTTATTGTTATTTGTTTTTTTATTATCTTCTCATAATCAAAGTCTTATATGAAATATGTATAAAAATTATCATGGGTAAAAAATACTTGGTACTACCTAACGCTTGGTGGTAGATATTTGAGCAAGCTTGGTAGTATCACCAACCTAGCAGATATTTTGCCGCCAATCAGCAGTGCTCAGTATTACTGTGTTCCAGTTTAGAGAGTGAGTAAGCATCTTAGCTCCCTAGGTTAGGGGTGCATTAGTGTTATGTAAGGAATGGTTAATATTTCTTACCGTGCAAACGTCTATGGGTGGTGACCACTAACCTATTAAATAAATAATAATCCAATAATAGATCGATAAAATCACTTTGTTAGTCGTTATGTTCTGACATTAAGTAGAAGGGTACGAACCTCAATTAAGACATTAATCCACAGCGAATCGTCAATTATACGTTTCTTAGATTTTCTTTCGACGTTTTTGCTCCGATGGAATTAAAAACTCAATGATGTTTGCTTACATTTAAATTCATGTTGTGAAGTTAAAATCTGTGTATTGTTAATTAATTGGACCGCAGCCGAGCACGAGAGAATTATAAACACAAGAATAAACGCATGAAAAGCTCTTAGAGGACCTTGTGCCCTGGTAATTATATTACAATATTATATGAAATCAAAACAAAATATTTTCTAAATTTATATCAAAATGATAATTTATTTAAAAATTACACAATGTTTGCGTATCGTTAACATAATTATGTATTTAAAAATACAGAAGGATTTCCTTTATTCAGGCCTACGGTGAAATTCGCTTGAGTAAGATATACCGACCTCGATTTAAAAAATAATTTGTTTTGTTTTTATATGAATGCCGCAAAATAACTTAAAGAATTGAATTTAAAGTATGTGGTTTATCTTATTTATTGAATATTGTTTTTTTATCAATTTGAAAAGAGAACACTAATTATTCCAAATAAATAAATTTATATTATTAGGGTTGTCCATAAGCATAAAATTATAAAAGTATTACTAAGTAATCTTAATATGAAATAATGCAGGCACCATACATAATAAAAATCATACATGCCGACGCACTCTCTATTCTCTTACTCATGTAATTGGGTGGAACAGCAATCCGACACAATGGAAGAGAAATCAGACATGGGACCTCAAACTTTACGTTCCGCTCCGAGGCACAGGAGTGTAATACCGTTAGCTTTTGATTAACTCCAACTGTCACTGCGAATTCAGTTATAGAAAAATCAAATAATTCTAGCCCAAGCTAGAATCCAAACTTAGAATTTCATAGTCAGCTAGGTAAATTAAATAATCCAATACTCAATAGTATATGGACTTTAGAATTAACTTGGAAATCTGATATGATTTATTTTTTTATGATATAGTTATGCGAACGGGATAATGGACAACCTGATAGTGGTCACCACTGCGATAGATAATGCCGCTGTAAGAAAGGTTAACCATTCCTTACATCGCCAATTCACCACCAACCTTGCGAACTAAGATGTTATGTCCCATGTGCCTGTATTTACACTGGCTTACTCACTCTTCAAACCGACAACAATACTGAGTACTACTGTTTGGCGGGAGAATATTCAGATATTCTCCCGCCAAACAGTGGTACCACCCCCTCATCAGTGAGGAGCTTGCTCAGAATCCTACCACCACCAAGTATATATATAATAAGTAACTGCTTTGACAGATTAACTTAGTTGGATTTTCATCCAAAAATAATAATTAATAAAGAAGTCCGCATCTTACAGTCGTATCATGCTCCATCGGGACAATAATACCGTTTGAATCTTAATTAATACCAATTAATCGCGCTTCAAGAGACAATTATCCAAACAATGGTGAATATTTAAAAAATAAACGCCTAATTAGCTGCCATCCGATTTTTTTCAGCTTTAAAGGGACAATTTTACAAAGCAGTGATTATCTCTTAGCGACTGAATAAAAGTTTCCAAGTCTACTGAAGTCTGTAATTCAATTAGCGTTGTTATTTAAATTGCATTATAGCTGATAACTTATGAAGAACATTTTTTTCTCTTGTAATATCAAATATTTAGTAGTTGTTAGCATTACCATCGCAATATATACTGTGACTTTGGTTGTTTGACTGTTTACGTTATGCTTAGTAGCTAAGTTATGCTTATTAAACTCAATATGGATATAGCTTATGTAAATTTGCCACAAACCCCATTGGGTGAGAGAGAGAGATGGAATAAGTTTCAAAACTTCTCTTTAAAAGGAAAGGCCTTACTTTAGTTGTTACTTTACTTTACTTTTTTAAGTATACGTTACAAATAAAGATGTACAAAACTGCCTGCTTGGAGTATATGAAAGTCATTGTATAAGCGTTGTACATTCTTAAAATACTTCTTCTTTATATTCTTTTGAGTATGAAGGAAACATTCTTCTGCTATGATATATTCTTGGGATCACTGGTTCCGTATATTGTTGGACCAGCTCAGAACTCTGGCAGAGTGTGAGACGATTCATTGATCGCCGTAATCGTTGCAGTTACAAATGGACGACCAACGAATGACAGAGCTGGTCTGTCTGTTGTTATTATTAGAACCTGCAGACATTTCTAGTCTCTGTTATAGGGGACGGGAGGTCTGAACTCTCTTTTAGCATCAACGAGTGCTGGCATGAAAGGTATTTTTTCCGCTTAAACAAACGCTCTTCAAACATAGGTTCGCAAATTTGGCTTGATAATGAATTGAACCGTGTAAATGCAATGTAAATTCATAGTTAGCGTGGAAATTGTATTACATAGTTATTCATTCGACTTTTGTAACTGATTTTTAAGGCAACTACAACAGCTGAATGGTTAATGAGGCCCCGCATTCGACTTTTTGTTCTGGCATATTCATTACCTGCTCCCATCGCAGGTTGTTTACAAAAAAGCTTTGTTCTCGGCATGCCCTCTCGAGAGAAACAAACAATATCTCTAACAATTTTGAGGTCAAGCGATTTCACCCGGCAAATATTCAGTGATAATTAAAACAACAAACAAATCTAACTAATTAAAAATATCATATATATTTATATAGAAACACAAAGATCCGTATAAAATATGTAAAATATATTTATTTATATTTCATGGTGAGTTAGGAATGATGAAATTTGTTTTTAACTTTTTAAAGCCGTATTTTTTTTTTTTTTTAATTGGAAAACAGTACTTATACGAGCATTGAATGTTGCGTACATTTTCATTAAATAGTTATAAGTTAAGTTAAGATGGTTTGATTTAACATACAGAAGTTGAATTAATCAATATGCTTCTGTAATAAAAAGAAAATACGGACTCAAGGGGTGATGTTGAAATAATAAAGTGCATGAATAATAATTTCATAATTTAACGGATCTGAAAATACAGAAAGGTGGAGTTGGAAGTAGTGTCTGATTTTTCCGCCGAGTGTTTATTCAATTGTAAATGAATGACCAATAAATTACTACGAAACAAATCCCTATTTTGTCGGGCAATGAAACGTAGCTAACAAGCAAAAATGAGATACAATAAAATCAATTTATTTACAACCGAGTGCGCTATTTATATTTTCTTTGCAAACAACGTTTTTCATTGCAATGTAAATTATTATGATTCAAACGATTCTTATTTTTGTAACAGAAAGTTTATAAAGGCGCTGATTTTAAATCATTAAAGAGTTATTAAAATAAAAATCTACAGATACATATTAAAATAGAATTATGTCAATTTAAATACAAAATGAATACAATATATTTAAAACATACCAAAAATTTTGAAAATAGCGTACAGAATCGTTAAGCATCTATCATTTGTTTTCAACCCCATATGAAAGTAAGAAAGTAAAACAAGTCAAGCGTGTGACGACTGAATGTAAATACGTCCTCGGCTTTGAAGACCTAACATCCAAGTTATGAACTAAGTTACCCTAACTTACAAGTTTGAGCTGCAGTTCATTGCTGCCATAAGCTGATTTAACAGTTTGTATGAGCTCTTTAAGCTTATTATATACATGTAAATTAATAATATGATAGGGAATATAGGGGTCCTAAATATACTACTGTTCTTTATTTTATTTCGTTCAATTAATCAGCCTTTAAGTACGCTGTTGTAAGTTGTTTTTGGAAGTCCTAAACTACGAGTGAATAAGAAAAAAACATTTATTTATTGAAGTATATTTTATTTTATTAATGTATTTCAATAATTGATTTAATAATTCAATTCAAATACATATTTTATTTCATAAATAATAACGCGTACAAAACCAGAGTTATTATACCATTACCTTGCCAGATTAAGCCATAATGGCGGAAAAGTTATTAGGAAAACTCATTAATCAGTTTCATTTGGGTAGATTTAATAACAAATCCCTGGATACCTACGAAAAAGATTTTTAAACTGTTTTTAAGACTTATAAAACAACGTAAGCCATGTCGGTAAAAAGTTTTATTTAGCTAATATTTTAGAGGTAAAATTTTTATTGTGGCTGAGGCAATAACTATTTACAAAAATTCTTTTTATATTTTTTTTTTAATTAACTGCGATTTTATGTTAAAATATAAATTCAAATGTATTTTCAAATACTGCATAAAAACAGTTCGTTATTTCAAACGCAATCAAGCACGCATCATTAAGCATTTAATCTTTTTGACAGAATTCTATGCATTATTATCAATAGTGTTAAACATTTTCCGCTAAGCGTGAGAGTAATTAACATACAAATTATATCTAGTCATCATCAGATGTTCTGATCCGTTTGAGAAACAAGCAAATTAACTTAGATGGCGGTTTCTATCACAATATTACACGGGATTAGGCGTAAACCGATGCTTCTCTCACATATAATTTGATTGACAAATAAAGGGATCCGGCGCATAAGGTATAACTACATACATGTACGTTCTATGTGCAGTGTTAATATAAGCCTTTGACATTTGTTAGCGTTGAAGTCCTTATTGTTATGTTTACTACTAGCACACATGTATATATGGTAATATGTATTACATTAACATAACGTAGTATATTTATATAAATTTAGAAGCGAATAGAAATTAAAAAAATATGTATCTGTATTTAAAAATAATTAATTAGTAGGTTTGATTGAAAACATGAGCTGTGTGATGGCACTAATATGGCAGACAGTCGGCTCAATATTGTAAGCTTGTAACGAGGTTGTTTTGTTTTATTTTTTAACAATCTCTCAATTGTTATACTCTTTATCTGCATATATGTCTACTAATTTGCAACGTTCCTGTACTTTTAATAAAAGACTTATAAACATTTTACCTCATTGAAATGTTATGTCGAATAGTAAAGTAAGGATTTCATTATAAAAATACACGCAAATGGCTTTACCGAAATACCCAAACACACTTCATTTTGAAAAAAATGCTTATCGAAGAAATACAACTGAGGTCAAACAAATCCAATTTCGTCGCGTATATAAAAAAAAAATCATTTTACTTTCTTCTCAATAGATTTCAAAGAAAACACCCTCTATTAGCATTTGAGGAAGTCGACATAAAATCTGCGAACGTAGAGCTCTAGTGCGTGAATAAAGGGAACAATTTTCGATACATAAAACGGCAACTTATTTATTACTGAGCCAAGTGTGATTGGGTAAATCCTATCGTATAAGGATTGAAATCTAGGGAGTAGAATTACTAACACTGCCTTCTGTGACCTTTGAGACTGTTTCAATTTAATTGTATTATTTTGTAATGGCAACATTGTTTTCGAATATTTCATGCGAGTTTGCAGCTGACGTTATTTGAATTGTTTTGTATTAAGGATGTTTCTATAAATCTCGTTGATATTGAATAGCGACGAATATAATAGAAATATTACAAAGTAAATATCTTTTATAAGTCTCTCTCAGCCTGTAGCCTTGTTTCAGTGAAACTTAACAAGCCAATTAAAAAAATTGTATAACATCGAAAACTTTATAGTTAGCAGCTTTTGCTTGCGGTATTGTTCGGTTTTTGTCAGGTTTGACATTTCCTTCATTAGACTTGTGCACAATAAAGATATGCTTACAAGAAAAAAAAAAATTGGAAATTATATTAATTAATTGTGTTTTAAAGTTTATTTATTTTTTATTAAAAATATGACCACAGCTTAAAGTGGCAACACCTTATCGTTTAGAGAGTAGTGAAATAAAAAAAAAAAACAAAAACATTTTTTTTTATTAGACTTACAATTTGAATCTGTTAGTAAAATTACATAATATGCCGTAAGTCAAACAACCACTGTACAAAGCGTTATAATATATTTTATTCATTTCAAGAAGTCTGACGAACAGATGGGCCACGCAATGCAATCAAACACCTTTACTCACAGACAATACCACTACAAGAAGTATAAAGCATTCCTCTTTATTGCATCATCAATCAAGACCGGCAAAGACATTATACATAAAAATAAAGCCCAGTTATGTACTTTTCTAGTTACACTCGCTGTACTGAAATGTAAATTTTGTTAATGGTACAAATTTTCAGTTTAGTGGTTGTTTATTATATTCTAGCAGGAAAAATGTTTAGTTTTCTCAGCACGTAGGCGAAAATAGTGCGATACATTGGAATGCTTCCTGCGTTACCGTATCCGCATGCAGGTCGGTTCATTTAAAATTAATAGCATACGTTACAGCTCAGCGACATATGTCGGCGCTCGGCTTAGTGCTCATAAACTAAACGCTGGGGCAAACCAACGATACTGTACAAAAATATAAGACAAAGATTTATTTATATGTATACATTATAAACGGAACGTTATGTATAAAAGTTATCACTGAAAATAATAACCTGTTGTTTCTTTATTATTTATTATTTATATATCTAGACAGAGTGTCGCAATACAAAATAATTTAGTTGTAATGAGTCAACTTGATTATCTCGATGTGCGTGACACCTCCGCTTGATACTCGTCAAACGTCATACTATTTTACTAGTGTGCGTGTACTTGGTGCCCAACAGTTGGCCACAATTTTTACGTCGTGTATCTACTTATAAATAATCAAAGATTTTTTGTTTCATTCAAAGTATTTCAATGTGGTTATGTTGTTGCGGCCCCGGTCAAAGTCAGACGTACGTATATAAAATAGTCATACACAAACATAACCGCACGGCAACAGCAATCCCTAATTTTGTTCACTGATGCAAACTCAAATGGGTATAAATAAGTTAGATTGCCCTCGTTTGCTAGCATTTGTTAGGGCATCGAGTTTAGGATCAAAACATTATTTCTAGCTAGTCTAATAAGTTAGGAAATCATTAAAACCAGAGGGCAAGATGCTATATACATTTGAAACAGTATATTAGTTCTGTTCGGCTAAATAAACCTACTAGTTTCAGGCCGCAGCTTCACTCGCGCTTTAGGTTGAAATGTTAGTTTGCAAAGTCTTTTCTGCTATATCAAATGTCTATCTTCTAAAGTACATTTATAATAACCAATTTTATCTATTAATAAATATTAAAAACTATAGATTATATAATTCTTCTGTGTATTATATATAAAAGTTCATTGTACTCCTCCTAAAGTGCTGGGCCGGTTTCGATATTTATTTATTTTGTGTATGTTTGATTGATTAAATTGTTGAGATTGAACCCGTACGGCTGCGGGTTGCTGGAATTTTTTTAACGAACAAAACAATAACAAAATAAATTTCTTATTTTACCCGTATGGAGTCGAGACAGCTTCCCTACTAGATACTATATTGATATGAATATTTATTTAGGAAACAAAAAGCACTATACTGGTAATATGAATGTATTCTAGATTATACCGCCATTTATATTTATCAATAATACAATAACAAAGTTCTCTGTTGATACATTACGCATAACGAACCTCATTGCCATAGGTGATCATTTATGTACCCTGAAGCTGTCACTTTTAATTAAAAAAATGATAATTTTAATTTTAATGTATGGTATATTTTTTTTAAATACATATTACTTAAATTAATTTAATGTAATTGTTTTATCAAAATCAAAAAAAAACAATAGATACTGTCGCTTTTTTAAAAAAAAAGTTTTACTTGGACTGGAATGCGCGCAGACCACGTAATTGAACAAGCTTCTTAACACGGAGTCATATTGACCCGACGCGATTTCTAACGTTCATATTTCGTTTATTTTGAATATTACGTCTTTTAGTATTCGAGTAGTTGACATGACACTCTACTCGTCTTGTTCATGCACTCAGTATAATGCCGTTTGCACAAAGATTTACACGTACGTGAACTCAAAACGGTTAAGTAAGACAACATCACTGAAAGTGAGAAATATTTTTAACGTAATTTATTTTACATATTTAGTAATTATTTACAATTTATTTCTTTAGTGTATTTTTTTTACCCGATGCTATTGATAAACCCCTAGTAAATATAGATCTAAATCCCGCTTAAGACGCAAGAAATAAAGACAATAAATTTATAGAATTTTGTAAACGTAGTAACAAGATAACAGTGACACAATAAGAAGCAAGCGAGATGACCGTTTCAGAATTTTAGGATTCAAATCATACTGATATTCATAATGTTTTATTCTTACAAAATTGACAAAATAAATAGTATTTTAGAATCAGATTAATATCATGTGCTTTGAGAACGTGGTTCTTGAAAATTGCAGTCTAAAAAGTTATTAAAAAAAATGTGAAACGAAAAAGAAACGTCCCCTATTACGTGAAATACGTTAAGTGTTACGCACCACATTTTAAGACATTCGAATTGGTCTTTTAAAATGACTACAATCCTGCCGGATCATTTTCTTTAAAGGGGAAATTGGATTTGAAATGGCTCGAAGAACTTTTCTATAGTACAATTTCCAGAAGTTTTAATAGACAAATTAATATGTCAGTTACACCAGAGGTTATTGATGACATTGATGACATAATCGTTTAAACGATTTAAACCGGCGTAAACACACAAAAGTACTATTATAATTTTTTCATTATAAATTATGCCGGTTTGACCGATTTCGGCCAGAGGCAGCCAATCTCAAAACCTTCCAACTACGCAGAATATCTTATAGTGTGCGTGTGCGCAAACATAGGTACTCCCTCTATTCTTTCACTGTCATAAACCGATGGGACGGCAATTCCGACGTGACCGGAAAGAGTTTAGGCGCAGCACCAAAGGCATGGGAGAGTGTACACACTTCCAACATTCAGACTCCAATTCAGGCTGTTACTAATATTTTTTCGATAAAAAAAATCAATAACTTTTTATCAGTCCGACCAGGGGTTTGAACGCAAAACATCACGATCTGCGGCCTTTTTATAAATATAAAATATACGACGATATGCTAAAGCTGTTATCAAATAAAAGTTCTTCTATTGCCGTTTTCTATTTTTTAATCAAAGATAATTTTAAATTAACATTCGTTAGAAAATGGAAACGAAATAACTAATTAGCATAATAACTGTGTACATTCGACGGTACTATACTGAAATTACGCTTTATTACGTAAACATTAATTACAATTATAATAGGAAAAAGCTTTATATCATTATTTCGAAGCTTCTGCCGTACCTAACGCCTATAATAACGAAAACATTTTATATTAAAAATTAAAGAAAATAAATTATATAAAAACAAAAAGAACCAAATTATTATTGCAGTAATTGACGTGTATTGTAAAAATAGGTCATCAGCATTAATACGCATTTCAAAACATTTTTCGCTTAACCTAATTTTTTTTTTATTTGGGCTTATAACATTTTTATATTGGCTTAAAAAAACAGATTAACCGATCACAATTATTTTATATTTTATTGCTCTGTAAAAAAACAAAACAAAAAAGAAGTTAAATTTTATTACAGATAATCTTAAAAGAAAGAGAATTTATTATTGCAGAAACATAAAATCTTTTAATGATTTCAAAGTTATATATTCAACATTTTGTAAGTATATGAAATATATAATACGTCATAACGTTATTATCTCTTATAATATCATAATTTCAGACTCTCCGTTTGAAAGCATTTTCGAGTCTTTGGGAGAAGCGCATTCGAGACTGGGGAGGACCATAAAGCGAATAATTAAACAGTTTAACTTTATCTATACTATGATATTCAGTGCACAAGAGATAACTCAATGAAAAGAGTAATATATAATCGCAAATATTTTTTTCTATGTTAAAACTATTTTTATTTAAATACAAGCAAAAAGAAAACATTTTTGATATGAAATATATTTTGGCGGTCTTGGGTAAGGCCGACTCGTATGTGATGGCAAAAGGTACACTCTCTTATGCCGTCGTGTTCTATCCGCCAACCCCACACGTATGTACACCAGTGATTAAATTAATTATTATATTATTATAACAGTATACTCTATACTGGCTACGCACACGTATGGCGCGGATATATTGTTATAATAATGAGAAAGATATACTTACTTTATAAATGTTTATCTGTATGCTTTATCTATATTCCTTTTTTATTTTTTTAATTGCAAATTCTGATAGAAATCAGTTGTCATTAATTTCGAAGTAACAAATTTGCCGAGCGTCCCGTGACGGTCACGTTTTTTTTCTATTATTTTTATAACATAAATATTATCACTCAACAAACTGAAAAATACTTAAATAAGTCATACTAGGTCAATGTTAATCAGACCAAGTAATATGAAATTTGTAGAATTAATCTGGCCCCGGACTATAGATTAACTATTTAATAATTATCAAAGTAATTCACAACCTAAGTCATGTTATAATAAATCATTAAATCAAAACATATGAAATATCTACATCAGGGTTTATCAAGCCAAGTGCTCTCGTAAAGGGCTTGTAATTAATGTTGAAATGGGATATTGAGGTTTATTAGTGAGAGCATGATCGTTGAAATAATATGCATGTTAGTTTTAATAATTAATATTATGTACATATTAGTATATAATATTACATAGTTAACTAAAGTATAGTTTAAATTTAAGAAAGAAAAGATTTGCGAATTTTACTGGTTCTAATATTATGAAAGACTCATTTATGGCTGTAAAACAAGAGTTATTTAAAAATCCCACTGCTGTGCTAAGGTTTTTATTTTATGAGTTTTTGTTTATACTCCAATGTTGGTTGGTGGATACACTATGAGGTAGAATTTCATCCAGATTTGAGCCCGCAATATTTGGTTAATATTCACTATTTATTATACACATTAAGATTCATCTTCTAGCCACTGATTCATCTCTGCTGTACTTTTATACTGTTTCGATTAAATAGTAAAAATCGCAAGTTTCTGGATTACAGAGCTGTTGCTAATGTTTCAATCAGACCGAATTGAAGAAACAATTTTGTATAAGCTTTGTTTCTTATGTTAGTCTAATAATTTCAATGGCTGATTAATCAGAAATTGATTTTTCAATTCTAACAGGCAAAGAACCATTAGTCCTTTCATAAATATTATTTAAATAATAATATTACCTATATAATTAACGAATCGTATTTATGAGAAAAAATATTTCATTTAATTAGTATTTAATTTTTCTATTATATTTATTATTTAATAATAATATGGCCTACATTTATCAATTTATTTCAACCAGATTTATAATGGCTTGTAAGCACAAATAATCAACTATTTTTTTCTATTCAAGGTATCTATATCTATATCTCTTTAAGAATAAATTGAAACGTAAACGCCAGATTAATAATATTTAAATATAAACATTATTAATGATTTCAAACAAAGTAAATATTTTGATTCTCACTGTTTTGTAAGCATTTAAATTTCAGACAGATGTCGAGAACGCTGCATCAAATCATGAAATCCTTATGTCCTACAAACCATCCTGGCTCCTAACAAAGTTACTTGAACACAGATGATATATCACTGGAATAGATATGTAGCAAAATGATCAGTTTTAGCTAAATATGAAGTACATGGTAAGAAGTTTAGATTTTATCATAATCTAAATTATTTACTAGACTTATTATACGATCACTAAAAATATTCACTACATTAATAATATCCAAAAAATGTAGGAATAACTATTATAATTGGTTTTGTAGAAAAAACGGTAATTTATGCATTTCTTAAGTGAGTATCCATTGGTTAATTATTATTGTTTTATAATATTGTTATTTATGTCAGACATAAAGAAATATTTTCAAGTTTTAGTCACGATATGATATTAAGTAAATCAATTATTAAAATTCTATGTCTAAAATACGTAACGTACCACAAGAACAATAATTTATGGTGCTGCTCTGTTTTGATACACATAATCTTCATCTTTTTTATTGTTTATCATTTTAATTGCAAATATATTAACTCACTTCTTTAGTTTCTTTAAGTCATAAAATAAATTTAATATTAATCAAAATTTAATGTACCTTGACAAATAAGTACTACTACTACTTTTGTAATTATTAAATATATTTTAAAGTCATTTAACAAACCAAATATTGCAATAAATAGTCTTCCCTCGCAACTTCTTTTGTTTATATCGTTCCATCTTTTAACTTTTTAAATAACATCTTAGAAAATAACCAAGCGAGGTTGATTGGCATTGTGGGTTCCGTACCAAACTGATATGTGTATCTCGAATATTATATCAGACACTGATGTAACAGCAAACTTAAGATTTTCGGACTTTATCCAACACTTGTGCTACGAAATACTTGCTTCTTGCCAAATTTCATGATTTCACAGCTCTAATGGACCGCAGACTTAAATATTTGATATTAATTTCAACTTTATACCTCAAAGCGTTCCTGGGAAAAAGTCTTGATGGACAAACAGACAGAGAAACAGAAAAACGTCACGAAATTATTTTATACAGGTACTTTTTTTCCTTTAAAGGAACTCTAATGAGATAGTTGTTATATTAATTTGACTAAAACATAATTACATGATGATACAAATGTCACCCATCAGATTCTCCCATGGCTGTGAACCATCGTCCCATTAAACAAATATACTGTATGAATATGACTCGATCGGTCAAATCGTTTAAAAGTTACACGATACACTAACATCAATATCACAACATACGCCTCAACATATACTATAACAAATATATACAATTGTTATATTATATAAAAAAAGGTGAAGCTGCGGTTTTACCCTCTCAAAATTTATAAAATTTTACTTATACTCACCCCACATTGGTAAAATGTGAGGTGAAGGTTTGTGTGCTCGAGGCGTAAGTTACAAAAGTCAAAGCCATTACTTACATACTTCCCCGAGACTCAAACTATTTCCAGAACGAATTTCATCTAAATCGATCCAGCTGTTTAAGCGTGAAGAGGTAACTGACAGAATTACCGTCGCATTTATAATATGTTATGTTACTAATTAATGAATAACATTATCTCTCCAGGGACTTACTGAAACAGTTCAAGCTTAGGCTCTCCTAAGAACACAATTCCTAAGCGTAATATTAATACTATTTGTGTCTGAAATATTAATGATTTTTATGAAGCTTACGCATTATATATTTTATCTTTGTGATATAGCAAAACGTTGCTTTTAAAAAGCATATAATTGAATTAGTATTCAATAATACTACTAAAACAATTTTGAATATGAATAAAAGACATAAATAAAATTTAAAAAATGCCATAGTTGGAGCACACATAAGCGAAACTTCAAACAATATTATAAAGAAAATAATTGGCATTTTTATAGTTTAAAGCTGATATTTTATTATTTGTTTTTTTTTTAATGATTTAGATAGCAAATTCGCAGGAATAAATTTTTTTTAATACAATCGGATCAAACAATGTCTATCAGTGTGGCTTAGTGGGTTTTCACATTATCCAATCCGACATCAGTTTCGGGCGCCAATCCGATATCGGAGGAAGTAAAATTTATGACATATGTGTATCTGTCTTTCATATTGTCCGATCCGATATCTGAACCGACACCGATGTATTGGCGGCACCATCGGATGCCCGTAAACTGTCGGACGATATTTTTTGTAAGTGTGCTATACGTGCATTTTTGTTTTGGGTGTGTTTTATAATTTGCTACAAAGAGCATGAAATGCTCCCTCTGAATACCTAGCTTCCACAATGGGATGTAACCAATACTTTCTTTGTACAGATCTTTTTTTGCGTTTCAAATATAATAGACACAGTAAATAAAGTTTTCTATTATGGTCTGCTATGCACGAAGATATGGAAATGGCGGAATCAGAATGATTTTGTCGGACATATGTGAAAATAGCATATGGCGAAATGGTGACTATCAGCTGTCAGCTATCGTCGTCCGACACCGAACTCGGATCGGATAATATGAAAACGCTCTTAGTCTAACCAATGTACTCATAATACAAATAAATTTTAGTGTATTGAGTATTATTGTCATTTGTTTAATTGTATGTTTGTTCAACACTATTGTTCAAAAATATAAATTGTATTTTTTGTCATAATAAAGTATATCTATTACGCTATTTATTTTTTTAAGATTTAATAGTATTCCAGAAGTATATTCAATTTAAGTAATTAAAAGTGATGTTTGACAATTTTGGAATCACAAATTAGGTATATAGAATTCGTGAATAAAATATTTGGAGCTTATACATAAATTAATCAATTATAATTATGTTAATATGACAATAATATAATATTATCAAAGCATTTTTGTGTATATTTAATAGTATAATATTAGAAGTATCGAAAGTGTAAACGACAATATTACAGTAGCTATCGTTTCTAGTAATGCCTTACATCTTCGTTTGAAGCCGACGTAGTATGTCGTGGTGCACTTATTCAATAATATGATCCAATTCACGACGTAGGAACAGTTTCATGCTTCCTAGCGTCTAGTTTAATATTCTATTACCGAACTCACTCATACATGTACCTGCGTAAATTTGATACTCGTTCCAAGAACTCAATGAAAAAAATATAAAGTTCAATTTAAAAGAAAATCAAATATACTGTTACAAAAATCTAAAATGGTCTTATTAAATCCGTTCCTATACCGGATAGGCACTCCTTTTGTGCCTCTGCACTGTATTTTATAAAAAATGACATAATAACGTCATTCTGAGAAAAAGATATATCTCCGTAGAATATTAGATACTATAAAATTTTTGAATGATATGAAAATCTGTCCATTTTATTATATTTTTTTAAATCAATAATTTTTTAACAAAAGTTTCATATTGTGACGCTAGTAATTACTATTTTCAATATTATTAAGAATAAAATGACATATTCTTATCTAAGCTATGTTTACTGCGATACAACAAACAAAACTTATAAGCAATAATTAATTTAACCACAAGTTTAAATACAGTGCGAGGGCGAATGTCTCAAGAGATCAAAACCAATGTCCGCGGAACTTCCGTTGCTTTATTAACTTAGTGTACATTTTGAATTCTTTGTTATTAAACTTTATAAAACATACTATTATTTAAAGAATTGTAATATTCTATTTACAAAAAATCAAATCATTTGATTGAAAGATATTTTTTTAAATAAAATAGCGAACACAGTAAACCGTAGCTAATCTATATCTATATACATATAATGAAATTTTAGTGTCTGTTTGTAATAATAAAATAACCGCTTTTTACTAAATGTATATGTATTTGTACACGTTACATATATCTATTATAAAAAAATCCAATTTTTGTCTGTCTATCTGTTTGTTCCGGCGACTAATCTCTGGAACGGCTGGACCGATTTTGACGGGACTGTCACTGGCAGAAAGCTGATGTAATAAGGAGTAACTTATGCTACAACGCTCCCTTTTTTGTTTATTACATAACATATATACGAAACATATAAATAAAAAATAAAGACATATTTGTTCATTCTATTAGTGTATGTTGGCAATATTTAACACATATATACTCTTTATATAAATAAGTCGTAATTTTCGTAACGCTCATAGAAAAGCTCTGACAGAAATTATAATATTTTTTTTTTCTAAATAAAGGGCGCACTCATACTGAAATTCTTATTTGAATTGAAGTAAAAATTAAGCAAATTTCCCAACCTTCCAAACATGCTTAATATTATTTGAATTTTACGTGCTATATATATTTAAATAAGAGACGAAATTTCGTTAAGCAAATTCTTAACATTTCAATTAACATTAAATCTCGACTAATCCTAGTCTATATTATTATTGTTTGAAGTCCTTGTTTAAAGTACCTTGTGAAGATAATTTTGCTGTCAAACTTTTATAAAATAACCTGTAAATAAAAATATTAATATATTTAACAAAATAAAATCGTTGTTATTTAAAGTAATTACACTGATTAATTTCGAATTGAGCATCCTTTAAAATTTATGAATAAAAAAATATATATATTTTACGTATGAAATAAAAAGGAAATTCGTTATTTCATACATCTGAAAATTCTTTGATGTTTGACGCAGATGAATTCTGCCTACTTGTTCAGAATCTCTTTTGTATCACCATTTGAAAGGCTATTCAGCTTTCCAATAAAACTTGGATGAATTCACCGCAGGATCGTCACTAAAAATTAATAATCCCCCGAGCATCCTTATGCTGACATATCATAATCACGACTATAAAATAATATGTGAAATATTTTATATACAATGCACAATATAAATTGACTCTTCGTAAAATAAATTTTGTGAATAATATTTTAGTTTTCTACAACATTACATATAAATGGATAATTAATCCTCTGAGAAGGAAAATACCGTGAGCCCTTTTAATTTAATCATGTCGTAAACAAATGATAAAGGTTGATCTGGGTCATCAATGTATATGAAAGTATAGCTTAGCGTCGTTAACATATTAAATAGGAATTAGGATTAAAGAGACACGTGGTAGTTTTTCTACCATTCACATTACAGCTTCCAATTTTTAAAATACACGTTATGTAAAAGGAACTAGCGATATATTTTTCTTAAAATGTCAAGTTGAAAAAGCAATTTTGGTTTAGTACTGAGTTTAAAAGAGGCAATTACATATTTGCTCGTGAACACGCAGTTTGTTTGAATACATAAAATACAGCTCTACTATTACAAAGCAATAACGAAAAATACATATTACTTTTTATGTTTAACTGATGTTTCTATTAATTATATTAATGTCATATATTTTTCTCTATTAATAAATTGCACCCGTGCAAAGCCGGGCGAGACTCTAGTTTCTAATTTTATACGCATGTTGCAGAACAGCGTAATTCCCTAAGGATCAAGTGAGTTATTAGTTCCGAAGCTTATTAAAAACGGAATAGTTACCAAATCTGAAAGAAATTTTTATTGATTTTTAGAATTTTATTTTATTTAAACGACACAAGAAAGAATGGCAATATTTTTAATTATCAGATTATAGTCAGATAAAAACGTCATTGGTATTGATTCTAAATTTGAGGAATCGATAAAATTCTATTAATGACATTTTAATATAATGAAATTTTGTTTTAGTATAATAACTGTAATTAGGTGCCTGTGGTTCCTATAAAATATTTCTCCAAATATTGTTGATCATATAATAAAAATGCTATATATCACTTTTTAAATAGCGTAAAATATTCCCATAAAGTCATGATCCAATGGGACTTAGGCGAAATCTAAGGCCAAGAGTATATCACTGATATCTTCGGGCCACGACAAAGAATTTTTTTGAAAAAAACTCAATCAATATATACAATTGTAGAGTTTTTTTAAAGCCTCGGAATACGTAGTCTTAAAGACTACTGGACCATCCAGGTCTATGATAATTTTCTAAATTCTTTTTGCTCCGCTTGTATAATAATGTCTTAAATCCTGCCAACAGAAATTAACTGTAATTAATATTATGTCTCTCCGTTAAATTTTTAGATCATAGCTAACGTCACGTTACATTCTATAAGAAATCAATAATTTTACGATTTACCATCTTTGCCTTCATTTGATTTCATCATTGTAATGTTAGTAATAAGTAGATTCTGTAACTGAATTCACACGAAAGGTGTTAGTTTTGATCAAGCTAACAATGCCGTTGTTCTTCCGTTGTTTCGAAAGAAACCTCTAAAATGAGCAAGCGTAATGGTTCCATTAGTGTCTCAACATTAATTATAATAACGTGTCCGTATTATGAACTATAATAATGTAATTTTGCGTAAAAAGCTAGCTTCTACATACAAGTATAGTATTTTATAGTGAGTAGAAACTTATAGTAGTTTGCAAACGTAAATCGTTATAAAATGAATTAAATTAAATTAAAAAAAATGTTGTTATTAAATAATATTTGTTTTTGTTGTCATATGTTATGTATGTGTCTAATGGAAAATGAGAAATCTTGAACAATATAGGTGGACTATTTTTTTTATTATTTATCATAATTATTTTGTTTTCGTTATTTTGGTTAGTTTTATTTTACTCCTTCACTTTTCGAATGAATTATTTATTCTTATATTATGTATCGAGTTATTATGTTTTCTATTATATATCGGTTATGTTCATTCCAACAAATAAAAACGATAACGCTTGACGGCTTGAATGCAACATAATTGAAATAAAAAATTTGAATAAACTCTTAATACAAAATGACGTTTTCTCAGGATGTTCGTTATTTAATTTCATCTGTAGATAAAATTTAATTATAAGTTCGGAATTCAAATATAAATAAAATATTTAAAATACAATTGTTTTTAAAATAACATTAGAATTATACTTTTTGTCTGTTTCATTTATATTAATGGAAACTGTATGAGTTATATTTCGTTCTGAATTAATACATTTTTAAATATTATTACGTATTTCTATCATTATGAATAAAAAAAAATATCCAACGGACGCATTGCAAGAAAAACGTGTTCGACAATGACCCTTATGACAGTTTTATAACCAAATAGACGTAATGAAGTCGTACGCCAACTCGTCCATAATATAATATGAAGTTCTAATAAAGAATAGTTCTAACAAGGTACGTATTAATATTTAATTGAAATATATTTTTGAGAAAAAACAAAGGAGCGTTCGTTCAATCTTTGTAGTCAGTTTCGTGAAATCCAATAACAAAGTATACTGAGGTAATGAAATTCAAAACCTCTTCAGTTTGTTTGAAGTTGGATTCAAGGGGATATTGAGTCGAAATCTGATATAATGCTTTTAAGAAAAGTGTAAAACGAACCACGTAGCATTTTATCAACCGCATTGTATTTTATTTAATACAGGATTTTTTTTCATATACGTAGGCGGAATGTCACTTGGGTCACCTCGTGGTAAGTTGTCACCAGCGTCCGAAAATATTGGCGCTTTAAAAAATATTAACCATTCCTTACGTAGCCAACGCGCCACCGACGGGGACTAAGATGCTATATCTTATGTGCCTCTAGTTTTACTGGCTCGAACACTCTATAAGCCATAGATAAGATATTACACCCAAATAACAATAATCTATGGTGTAATATCTGGTGGTACCTATTAGTAAAATCGCTTATAAAAATATGTCTTAGAAATTAAAGATAACCTTGAAGAAACAAAAGCTGGTAGCAGGTAATAATTTATTATGAGATATGTAAAAAAATTATCTTGAAATTAAGTATCTAAGTGAAACTTACATATTTCGTGAGTTCTTAGTGAGTTCGACATGATCCATGATAAGATTAACTAAAGTAAAACGTTTTGAGTTCTTCTTTAGATTCATTATTTTATCGTCATTTGTGAATAATGTATAAAGTAATATGTAAAAAATATACAAGCAGCTACTATTGTTCAAGTTTAATAATAATACAATTATTTAGTAATATCGATGGTTTTATGTGATAGCGCACTAAACAGGATCATTTCTTTGTATTGCACCGAGAAAAGCATGTTTTTTTTTAAATGTTTTTAAAAAATAACAGTTTTTTACGTTATTTATTACGATTTAAAAAAAAAAAACAGACGGAACTTATTTAGACAGCAGAAAAATATAATTTATTGTGTTCTGATTGTTTTATTGAGTGCAGATATTTCGCAATTATTAGAAAGTCCGCGTAACATATACATATTAAGTTACCTAAGTCGTGTTTACACACGAACATGAACGTATTCCGCCCGATAGCCTGTGGTTTCAACCGCAACCGCAAACCAACAACTGACTGTGAGTACAATATATGTATTACATATATACACATATATACACATATAATGCTTAATCTTCATAATTATATTAAGAGTGTAACAGTGTTATAATACGCAAAATAGTTTATTTGTAATATTTAACGCAGTTAAGGTTCCGAACGCAATTCATATAAACTCTTACTAACATTTTATTTATATCATAAATTTTGTATATTTTTCGCAATTTTATATCTTGGAAAGATATTAATTAAATTAAATATGAAAATAAAAAAAATCGTCTAGAACGATTGATTATAATAGTATAAAATAAATATTATTTATCCACTGATTTTTATCGACAAATATATATTTTTAGTACAATTAATAGTTTTAGATAAAGTCGAAGACTTCATCTATTTAAGTGTAAGTCTAAGGGTCTCTGAAAGCTTGTCAGTTTAAAACACGACTTAACGCTGCCTTGTCATAACTTATTTCTCCAATGTTACGGGAGACTGATCAGCTCTTAAATAAGTATAAAATGGAGATGAAAATATTTTTTTTTCTGAATAATACAGTGTACATTTATATTGGCTGTTTACACTATTATTATAAATGCGAAAGAAACTGTCTGTTACCTCTTCACGCTTAAACTTCAGAACTAATTTAGATGAAATTTGGTACGACGATAGTTTGATTTCCAAGATACCTTTTTTAATTCACTCCTGGAGATGGTAAAATAGGGGGTTAGGGTTTATGTGCAATAGCGAATTTTTTTTAAATTTCGCGCTGGTAAAGTCGTACGTCCGGCTAATATATATATTAAGAAATTTATTGGATAAACTCTATATTTGTAACCTCGTCTGAGAATGTCAAGCTTTTAGAAACTCGAATATATTGAAATAGCAAAATCACAATATCGTAAACAAAATATTCAAAGGTATTTGAGAGATCTAAACAGTATACTTCCAACTAAAGCGGTAGAAGAAAGAAATATTCCAACATTGAAATTTACGTTCTATTCACCGAATTCAACAATATTAAACGTTATTCAAAATCTTTATCAGAATAGTTAAGGCGGGTTATGTTTTAAAGCGAATATTTGAATATCCCTCGTTAAAACTTCAATATAAATATCTTTTCAGGATGAAAAAGTCCTTTCAATGGTGTAGACGTAAAAATTTTAGCCAATCGCAAACCTTGTGTAATATGCAGGAAAATGTTTCTAGTTTACTGAGTGAGATCATAAAGAATGCTAATCAAGGTGATAAATATTTAACATATTCACTATGTAATCGCCCGCGCTCTTTGGAGTTCATCATCCTCGGACCCGGATCTCTTTATACTGGATATATATCGCTTTTGCCTCACTCCAAATTTCCAACATAAATTTTCATTTAAAAGGACACTTAAATTGTTCGTATAAAAAATTGTGATTTGAAAATATTTTTATTGGTTTTGTTTCAGTCTTATCTTAATAAACATCATTATGTTCAGTGAGTTTGTATGATATGGTACATATCATAAATTGATTTCCTCATGACCGACTTTAGTCATGACAGCCATCAAGAGAGAATAGCTCGCAGGACGTATTTTAATGATCGATCAATACATAAATAATATGATATTTTACATGTTTTCAGAGACACGGGATCGTTAGCATTTCTGACTTTGGGCTGCTAATGAGATTTTAACTATATAAAAATCCAAAAACTTTTTTTATTGGCCGAATACTAATCTGAAACTTAAGACCGGATCATACAGCCTTATATCAATTCATTAGACTATAAAGCTAATACTATCAATAAATACTTTTTTTTTAATAATACTTATTTTTATTTAGTTTATTTGTATTCATATTATTATTACAAAAGTAGCTCTGTATATTGTCTGTTTGTTGCTGTACCTATCTGTAATCAGTGAACCGAGCTTAACTTTTTATGCCTAAACATGGCAAAATTAAACAAAATGTAAGAGATTCTCTTTAAATTAAATGTCTGATTTTTTTTTTCAAAACAATTCTCTCCTATTTTTAGTGAAAATTACATAAAATTTTATATCATCATATAAGGGATAAAGTTTTTTATTAGGGGCAAACTTGTGATATGAATAATAATCAACGTATAAGATTACAATAAAAATCCTTTTTTTTATTAAAATTATTATATTATATTTTTAGTATGTACTTACTCGTCAGCTTAAAATAATAAATGAGCCAGTGGAAATAACATCGCAGATCCCATAACTGATCATGAATTATTATTTGTAATAATAAAAAATATAAATATTTATTTATATATATATGTGTACTGTTGTATAAATATAAATATATATACATACTTCTTCGAACTGTACATACCGCTTTATAAATCTCCTGTCCTTTACCCAAAGGTCGTCTGGAAGAGATCGCTCTCTTAGTGATAAGGTCGCCTTTCGTACATATAATTTTTTTATTATTTGTTTATAAATGTATGTTTTCCTTACTCCTTTTGTATACAATAAAGCATATTCTATTTGATGTGAAACGGATCAAAAACTTGTGTGTATAAATGTGTACCTTAAATTAATGTGTTAGCGTAATTACTTTAAAACATCCGAATATACGTCGTATTAAATAAATAAAGAGGTTTATGAAGCAGCAATGCGGTACACTTTGGTGTAATATTTCTTTCATTTAATATTAAAGTTAGTCACATTTCTACTTCAATTTTAATGAAAGGTAGTTTTGAAAAAAGTAATTATAAAAAAAAAAACTTTACTTATTAATAGTATAGTAAAAATTAGCTTGAAAGAGCTCAATGAAATAATTTATTTTACACAATTGAATAAATATAAATAAAAATCCAAATTCGATTTTCATTTTGTAATAATTAATCATTACTACTTAGGGTCATATCTTATATTCAAATGACTAATCTAAAAATGACATTCCGATTTGATAAAAACATTTTAACATCAGCCCGTTTATCGAGAAAGGTTACATAAAAGGCTATATTACTTCATTCTACGACTTAAGGAACGAAGCAATAACCATAAACATCAACCAAAATAACAAACAGTATTACTTAAAGAGATGCTTATAATTATTATATCATCTTTTTATTTGATTATACATTCCTATTTCATACTAAAATATAAAAGACGTGTAAAACAGCTAGTATTTGTATAAATGTTGGGTCCAAGGTAGTTTTATTAACAGACCAATTTACCTAATAGACTGACATCTTATTAAGACATTACAACTAAAGGATATTCGTTACACATACTATGAGGGTCGTTATCGTAAAATTGTAAAGAGGCGTGTGTCTTCACACGTGTTCTTAATGTATTGGTATGTTTTCTGTTGTGAGACTCGTATACCGTGACGGTAAACGACATTAGTGTGCGTGACGTGTATCGTTGTTGTTTGATTTGTTTGATTTCATATTTACGTATTGGTTTCTTATTTATTTGTGTATTTTTATTTTAATACCACACCATTAACATCATCAGTCATTAAGGCAATAAGTAGATCAATTATCGCGTAGACAAAATATGGTTGTACTGAACGTGGTTGGTTGCCTATTCATTTTAAAAATATTATTCATGAACGAAATTGTAATAATAAAAATAAGAGCTCGCTACATTTTCATGACAGGAGAGTAATCTTCAAAACAATTTTAATTTACTGAATACCACGTTCGTCAAACACCTCTGGTCGCAACTCGCTTCAAATAGAAATGATTTTAATTACTCGGATTCAATGAACACGGCGCGTATGAATAAATTGAAAACTTCGGAAGTATAATACGTTATGTACGTGTATATAACCAATCATCACAAGTAATTGTTTATTATAATACTTTATTTTATTTTATTTGCAATCGCTTACTTCAATGCACACATATAGTCAAAGAAAAAAGTGATTAAAAATGATAGAAAACAGGCGAATTGAGATCCGTGTTTTGGTTTTAAAGTTGATCAATAAATAATACGAAATAATTTATTCCGGACCGAATCCGAAACTGGTCACGGCAGCCAATCCCAAAGACTGCGCTAGCCAACTGCGCAGGAGATATTACAGTCAACACAATTATATGTGACAATCTTCAACTTAGGCTACTAAGTCCACTTTCCTATAATATCGAATAATTTGTAATGTGGTATACATATTTGGTATTTAAACAAATTAACATTTTTATTAAAAAAATATATAACACTGTTAATTGATCCCATCCTAAATTAAGTAGTAATTAAGTATCCTATCCTAAAAGTATCAATCATTGAGCAGAGGGGAAGATGATCGACAGTATAAAAATATAAGAAATATTTCGAACACAAAATAGAAACGAAATTGTAAAATTTTTAAAGTAAATTTAATAATTTAAAAGGGCCTACTCGTCCTTGACGCGATAAAAAAAGACTTCAAAAATAACGTTATATAAAAAATATTCAATTGCCTTTTTATTAAAAGGTTTTATACGTAATACAAAAGTATCTTAATTTGGCGAAAAGCCAACGAAAAATTTTCAACAATTTTTTATACATTTACTAAACAATAAAAATATAAATTCAATATGCTATAGGTAAAACATCATTTTTTTTATTTTTAGTGCAGCCCATAAAACTGCTACATTGAATTAGGACTCGGTTCAAATTAGGTTGCAGGAAAAACCTCCATTTTCATTTCAGAATATACAAGGGAAAGAAACGAAATCAAACAAAAAGATACATATGTACATCTTATACATAATTCATTCTAAAAAAACAATACATTTTCTGATGGCTTCATCAATTGGAGATATTTGAAAATGTATAAAATTATATATTAAAATTACGGTAAACCGCAGTATTGCAAGCATATTTTGTTAATTGTCTTATACAAACCTTTTTAACCCTCTTTACGAGTTAAGTGTCAAAAAATCCCTGCTCTGTGGTTGCCTATCACTTCAATAACTCCTAAGCCCTATGAGTATTACTTTGTGCAATAATTTTAATTCTACGTAATATTTTTATTCAGCCTTTACTGTTATACAATTTTTCATTTAAAAAAAAAGTTAAACTTTTATAAACAGACGCTTCCGTAGCTTGCGGCTTTCCCTTAAATTTAAACAAACAATTTTTGAATCAATTACCGTGCGCCTCGAATTACTCTCTTAAAGTATCATGCTACACGAAATACTTTTGGGATAACATCAAAATGACACATTATTTTTTACTTCATTTTCAGTTTATTTTCATAAAAATAATAAGAATTATTAACGGTATCACTCAGATTTTGTAAGATTATTTATACCAGGTATAAATAATCTTATGCAAAACGACCCATCTTTTAATGTCAATTGTATTATTAGTTTTTGACGTTTTTACAAATTGTTAATAACAACACACAGTGGCATGTATTTGCTTTTATTTGTATTAATTTTTTTGCTTCATTATAATGTTCCATGCACTCCATGTGCATTGTATGTATTACATGTAATCTAATCGAAGCTAGAATTAAATAAAGATATAATTCAGAATCTTTCTTTGTTTGTTGAAATATTATACTGTAATTAATATTCAATACCATAAACTTAAGGGTTTCTTAATCTTGCTTGGAACATTAAGATAATTTCAATATAAATTGTCCATTTCATTTATATTTTACTTTGCGCTGACAGCCACAAGACTTGCACATCCCCGAGGAAAACTTAATGGGGTCCTAACGCCAAACTTTATCTCGATGAAAATACTATTTAACTATTTATGGTACTCTCTTGCAATTTTGCTAACAATAAAATTTACAATTGACAACGGTTTTTCCGATACTAAACTCTCTTGTGAATCGTAACAATCTTCTTTACAAACGATCGATTTGCATTCAAATTTTCACCAATATTACAGCGCGGGGAAAACTTTCAAAGTTGACGCTAAAGGCTGTCATTAAACCGATTTCTGACTTGAGATTTCTAACTTTATAAAACTCTTCATACTAAATCGGCTGAAGCTGAAGCGGTCAAACAATTTTATAAATTGTAATTCACATTTGATACAATCATAATTGTACAATAGTATCACACGTATATGAAGAAGCCTGATTCACAAGACTTTTTAAAGGGATTGTGAGATTGATTTATTCTCTTTTTAATAGAATATATAGAATAAATCCTCAACAAACATTACCGATATTTGACAAATTATTTGAGAAAAATTTATGTTTTTAAAAATGTCTACATTTCAATGTAAATTGAACGCTTTTTCACCTATAAAAATGAGTTATTTCTGTAAACAGTACACAGAAAAATAAGTATTCCTATGTCATTTTTGATGAATAAACGAATGAAAACCAGGATAAATGAACAATATTAAGCTTCAAACTGTTAATTGTAATTTCTACAAAATTACATCGATAACCGAATAAATACTTATGATTCGAATATCATTATATTTTCTATAGAATTAAAATTAAAACTCGTAGTTATTTTATACGGAAAAAATAATGTAACATCACGATGCTTTATACAGATTAGTTTGACTATAATATTCGTGTTTATACACGCTTGCGCAGTTTCATGCACACAAACTTAAAAATGACAGATACTGAGAAGCGGCAATTGGAATAAGCACTCTTAATGTATTGAGACAAAACTAAAATGTAATAAGTAAATAACCGCGACGTACATGAAGGTTAATTTTCCATTCATTTTTTACGGAGTAAAATTATTGAAACATCGTAATTGCACTTGATTGGTAGTTGGAAGGGATTATTGGTTAATTTTGATGCTTGAAATGTATGCCAGTCGCTTAATTAGTCGCCTTTATAGCTTGTTTGCAGGTCAACACTGCGTCATGCAGTAGTCTCGTAGCATGTGGCGGCGACAGATCGGAGATCAGTGGAAGTGACATGAAGAACGTTACGGTAGTTCTAAGGTATAAGTAAAAAGCTGTTTTGGCTTATTTAGCTCACTACAAACAAAGATAATTTTATTTTAGCTAAATTACAAACGCTATTGATGGTGTTTATACAAATATAGGTTTTACTTTACAAGGTACGAAATTTATAAAACACTACCTGTACAACTACCACCAACATTTTACCCGCTTGATGGGTGAATTTAAAAAAGTGTCCTTTGTTTATTCCTCGAGACTCAATCTGTCCCCATATCAAATTTCATCTAATTCGGTTCAGCGGTTTAAGCGTGAAGAGGTAACAGACAGAGTTACATTCGTATTTATAATATTAATTATAGATTTTATCTTTTTAGCGAAAAAAACGAGTGCTTCTCTTCAAAGACTTCTTGTCCAAGCTTTTAGTATTTTTACGTCCTACATGTTTCTATTTCTAAACAGCATAATAGTCGCAATATTATATTAATTAATTAACTCTTAGATATATTATACTTCTATTTGTATTTAACATAGCGCTGTGTTATATATTAGTATATGCAATAAATAACTTCAATATTGTACATTTAAATAAAATTAATTTAATTTTAATAAACAAATAAATCCAAGCCTTAAATTGTCTCGACACTTCTTCTCACAATTATATTCTAAGGTCCACGTACTGATAGCATTTACAAAATTAAACTAGAGCCCCGTGTCCAGTACACCATTACAAACAAGTGCTTTTAGCACCTGACCACATAATAACGCACATTAACAATGTAATTTGTGCCGCGTTGCGTTTATATTATCTGTTCATGAAATGTTAATTAAATTAGTTTTCCTTTTGAGCTAATCACGCTTCGTAATGTGTTTAAGTCTGATTTTAGTCCCTTTAAATATACGGACTAAAACGGAGTCGTACACGTTTTTATGCTTTTTACTACAGATTCTATTTTTAAATGTCTGCTATATATTCTTAAATGTATGAAAAAAAGTTTTGTTTATTAATATAGAGAAAATACTTATTTTAAACTTTTCCCCTTGAGCCGAAATCAGAGTTTTAAAAATCCCTTCACAAATCTCTTTACCACAACTTGTTTGATATGCACGTTTAAAAGCTTTCTCTTTCAAAATTATTATTTTGCGTTTCACTTTAAAATGAGTTTTTATTTATTTTGCCATACTCGCTACTTTATTAATTTGTATTCGTCTCATAATAATCTTCGTTAAGAGATTGACGGTATTCTATTTATTAATACAGAATATCATCGCAACAATTTATTAAACTAAACTGTAATGGTCGCCTCGTAATTAATGTTTACAATGATAAACAGACGGTTCGTTATTAAAGATATTTTTTAAATTGTTTTTTTTTTTTACATTTACCTATAAAATAAAACTTAGTAAACAAAAATAAAAAGGTATCTTAAATCTATGAAATCTGGAAGCTTTGTCACGTCAATAATTATATGTTAATCAATATTTAATATGTTATTTTATTTGTACCTTTATCCTTGAATGCGTGAAGCCGGGATAAGTAGTTAGCTTATAATAAATCCAGCAAGATAGAAAGCCGTCAATAATTTTTACACTTATTTTAAATATATTGCTTCCAATATAACGGGCAATTTGTGTTTCATATTTTTTCTTACATAGAAATATTCAGAAAGGTACCCCGGACTCTTGGGGGAAACCGAGTTACCTATATGAGAGCGTTAAGTGATTTCAACAAACTGTTCGAAGTATAGCTTTATAGTTTTTATATATGAAGTAAAATTATTGACGTGGTGACATTTATTTGGTTAAAGAATAGTTCTGTTAAGCAGATTACAAAACGGTTTTCAAAACAAATATAGTTGTTATTAAACTAAGTGCTTCCTACCAACGTTTTATGAAGTCCGACGTTTTTCATTCGCTGTAAAAGCAATAACGTTACTGAAATACAGACGCCCGGACATCAGAGAGTATTTGCCAGAACTTGTTTCACTTAAAACCCGTTTTAAACTAAAAGCCAAGTGTTAATCGGATCCGAGTATTCAATGTAAAATTTTATCCGTCCGTTGAGTTCACGTTAGTTCATTTGTGGAGTATATATTTATTTATATGCAAAATTTACGAGAACCAATAAATAGTATACATAAAATAGAAACATTACAATAAATATAATGTCAAGTATGGTACTTATTTAAAAAAAAAACACACACACACACACAGACACAAAATAATTACGCAATGGAATGGGATATAATTGTTTTGGTTGTAATTGGCGTATAAAAAACTGTAAATCGAATGTGAGCTGAAGGTCAGGTGATCCAGGACTTACACGGGGATCTTATAAGAAGATTATGGATTGAAACCCAAGCACTACTGAACTTACAGGTGCTGAATTTGCATTTATTAATAATTTATCTCGTACTCACCGAATGTTTTGGAGTGATTGCTACCACACCACTACAAACCCTCATCCACCGACAACAACAACGTAGTGGATTAAGCCTAAAATACTTTCCTCAATGGGAAACGAGACTTGACACAAAAGCAGAAATAAAAGTGATATTCACAAAGATATTCACAGGCTGTTACTTTATACAAATAAATAAATGAATACGTATCTAACGTAAATAAAAATACAACTTACGACTATACTAAGAAAAAAAAAACATATTAAGACAACTAATAAGAAAGTTCTTGGCATTCATGCGAGAATATACGAGCTTTTGTTTAAAACACAATATTTCAATGTTTGTCAACAATCAGCATCCATCCACCGTCGACTTACATCCAGAAACAATGGAGTATACGACGTAACGTTCGTCGGTGCTAAGCGTCGTTATAAAACGTTCTCTCATCAAACGATACAATGTACTTACGACGCTATGTTTCCTTTTAGAAAAAAACGACTTATGTCTAAGTGCATTATATATGTTTAGTTTAAAAAATACCTAAGAGTAATAGCTCTGAAATGCACTACTGGACTTCCAACTCATCTTCTGACAAGGACAAAGCTTGCAACTTACTCCGTTCCTGTTTGTGGTATTCGTGTTGCTTAAAACAAGCATACGCTGTTTCCTCACCTCATGAAAATCGAAGGCACTCGCTCGGTTTAAAAACTGCAACGATTAAGATGGATGTCTTTTATACTGAACCATCTCGGCAGTCGAAACCATGTTTTATTATCGTTATAAAATTTATTTCTTAAAAAATAACTAAAAGCTAGCTAAGCGGAGGGAAATTGATAGTGAACAAAGGAAAATGCCACCTGCTAACGCTAAATTCAACAATTTTCAATGTATTAAAGGAAGGCGGCAAAGCGTTTAGTCAAATATATGTAAAACATACAAAAACTAAAAAATCTAACTAACTTAATTATACTAGTTTTTTAAATGACACCCCTAACATTCAATACAAATAAAATTAATTCTCCAACAAAAGTCACAAAAATTATCATTTTAGCTTCATGGTTTTATATTCTGTCCTCCTCGGGTGAAGTCGAGTAAGTAAACATGTTTTTTTTTATGGCATATGTTGGCGGATGAGCATATTGGTCACCAATGCTGATAGACAATGGCGCTGTACGAAATATTAACCATTCCTTACATCGCCTATGAGCCACCAACCGTGGGAACTAAAATGTTATGTCCCTTGTACCCCTAGTTACACTGGCGCACTCACCCTCCACACCGGAACACAACAATACTGAGTACGGTTGTTTGGCGGTAGAATATCTGACGAGTGGGTGGTACCTAATCAGAAGGGCTTGCGCAAAACTCTACCACCAATGTAACTAGTTTTGTATTTTAGACTTAAAAAAATGAAAACAAACATAATTATTAACATTTTAAGCAACTTTTCGACTATTTTTACATATACATATTTTAAAAATTTACATATTTTATTGATTAAGAAGTTAAATTTATTTGGCACGTGTAAAATTATTTATATTATATATTTTATCATTATATTTCAGGTCGTTGCACCCATATGTTTACCTAAATGTAGACCACATTCAAAGACAAATACTATCTTTTGAAATGAGTTAGATAGCCTTATGAATTTCATCAGTTAGATCCTGCTTTTTTGTAATCAATCACTTCACTTTACAAATATATTGTTGATCATAACGTACTAGTTAACTATGGAATTCCCCCACCTCAAGGGCTCGGTGACTTGGAACCGTACATTGTTATAGGGAATGAAAATTAAGAAAAAAATAAAAAATAATACGTAAAAATTCCACCAGGCGTGCGTATTGATTGATTTTGAGAGAGGAGAGTCGAAAATCCAGGGAAGTACATATTATTATTGTACGTGACGTCATACCCAAAATATATAACGCAATGGCTAAAAACGAATGTATATTTAGTCCACGTGACAGCTTTTCTATGCAATATATCCAGTTAAAAATACAGGCAACATTAACTAAACGAAGGCAGTGCTTTGACTACTTAACGCTTGTATTTGTAGTGTCGTCTTTGTTCCCGGTCGAGCGGCTAGTGTAGATGGTTCATTCCAATTATATTCGTACTAGCGAGAACACTTGTCATGTACGACTGCGAAAAACCAAGGTTTTTCAATAAAAATGTGTTCATACACATCTTTTATTCTCGTATGAATTTAAACTTCAACGTAATTGGATATTTTAATTAAAGTAAAAATGTTGAATTTGTAAATTACAACTTAAAGATATTGTGTTGCGAGAGATTGTTTGCCGCTCTTTTATTCAAATTAATGTATCGACAAATATTTATAATGAAGAGTATACGAATCTGTAAACCTAAAACACACGGCTATGTACTTAGATGATTCATAGTTTTACAGTTTACCGTTTCTTGCATTTGTATACGTGAAACTTTCAAAAACAATATTTTAAATGTGTTTTACTGGATATCGACTGACAAATAAATGTCAACTGTCTAAAGTATTACTCCTCTTATGTAATAATAATAATATTTGTAAATTATAACAATACATTGTCACAAAAAGGAAACATTCTTGATATTTTATATTGTACATTTATAAAACTTTGAATTGTAACTTTCGTGGAAAATGAAATCTTAAGATACGGAACCTAACAACACACTATCCAACGTTTGATACGATTATGTTTTTTTTCGAAAGCAAAAGGCTTCTTTTTGTAGGTGGGATTTGTAAGGATTTGGGGGTTGCCAATCTCTACCGCGGTAAGACCTAACGGCGCTAGATACTTTGAACGGGCAAAAAGATCCAATATCAGGGTCGCATCAACAGATTTCTAAAGCAATCTCGTAAGGGAAAATAACAACAAAAAGCTTTTAATATCAAATAAAGAATTTGTTCTGAAAGCCTTGCTTCGTAATCCGTTCGTGATTTATGTATTCTATCATTTCTTATGAAATATATTTAAATGTAACTGTTTTTGGGTAGACATATTAAATAGCAATGAAGCCTAATAAATTCGTTCACGTGTGTGCTTAATGTGACGGTTTGTTTATTGGAAAAAAAACTCGATGAATAGATAATATTTTGACTGATACTGATATGATGATTCAATGGAGGTAAGCACATGGCCTTGAAGGCATTTTTGATACTGTATTTGTTAAGAAACCGGTGAATATAGGTATAAACTCTTGTCCTGATAAAATAACATGTTAACTGAAATATCAGCAACAAGCCGACACTGGATCTGAAAGTATGAAGTAGTGAGTCGATTATTATTATTTTTTTATTATATAGGTGGGCGGACCGACTTATGGGACGCCTGATGTTAAGTGGTCACCACCGCCCATAGATAATGGCGCTATAAGAAATATTAATAATTCCTCATACCGCCAATGCACCACCAACCTTGGGAGCTAAGATCTTATGTCCCTTGTGCCTGTTTTTACACTGGATTACCCTTCAAACCGGAACATAACCATACTTAGTACTGCTGTTTGGCGGTAGAATTTCCGATAAATTGGTGGTACCTATCCAGACGGGCTTGCACAAAACCCTACCATAAATAAATCGACTCGATTTCTGAATGACGAAGACAGCCGCTAAGAAAGTAAGCTTTACTTTCTACTTTTACTTGATTAGTGTGGTAATTATAGATTCTACCTACTGCGATCAAATAATTTAAAGATTGTGTATGCAATAAGAAATATGAAAATTGATGTTTTGATCTCGTTTACAAAAAATATAATTGTGCTCACAACTACGATACTTCATATTACTTCTTTTATAAAACACGAAAAAGTACGTGCATGGTTTTAAAATAATTTCCTGAAGGGGTTAAATAAAGAAAAGTTTTAATTTCAATTTCGTAATTATATTTTGTTGGTGAAATCATGAAACTGAAAGAATTTTTTTATGTATAGATTGTATTATGATTGACGCGAAAATTTATTGTCAATGATACCATAGCCTTTATAAAATGTTTTCCAGTAAATTTGGAATAAAGACGTTTATTAGACTGGCAATGTTTTTCATGAATTATATTTCCTAACAAAGTAAAAACAGTTGTTCATTATTTAAATTTTGTAGTATTTATAAAAATCTAAAGCAACACATTTCTTATCGAAATCTTAAGGGATTTAAGAATTATTTAAATACTGTCTTAGTTATATTTTAGTGATGCAATAAAGAACAATG
This sequence comes from Vanessa atalanta, assembly GCF_905147765.1. Lineage (NCBI taxonomy): Eukaryota > Metazoa > Arthropoda > Insecta > Lepidoptera > Nymphalidae > Vanessa > Vanessa atalanta. The sequence continues at coordinate 5,268,299 of NC_061877.1, forward strand.
ACTAACGTTCATACTTCAAGATATCAGTCAAATTATTTGACATCAAAACAAAGCAAATTAAATCAATTTTATTCAAGTATACTTCACAACGAAGCCTTTTTGAATCGTCGATATTAAAATACTAACACCGTTTCGGAAAGCAGCCTCCAGCGAGAAGAAACGGCAAGAAATTCGCATAGTTGCTCTTATCAAATAAACAGATTTACATTGCTGTTTTTTTATAATAATTAGTGTCCTGTGATGGAACCCGAGCTAAATCCAGGCGTTTTTTCTCAAAAGTACTCTTTTAATGAATAATTAGATTTTTTTATTAATTTAGTCTAAATAAGCTTTTTAAATTTTGTAAATGGTAAATTGGTAACATTTCCCGGTGTCTTATTATATATGCGTTTACCATTGCCCAAAAACGTTCTCTTTACCGTATGCAAACGGAAAGTAGGGGATACAACTTTATTCTTATTTCTTGTATTAATAGACATATATCAATACAATACAAAAATTAATACAATTTATATTTAATTTTCTGGCAACATTCTAATTATATAGTATATTAAACATGGATCAAAAATGTGTCCTAGTAACCAAATGATCGCAATTTACACATACTATTGGTACGAAGAAGTTCCCATATGCAAAAAACCAGATTATACCGAATATCAGCTGTAAGTGGTTATTTCGCAATGATATAAAACGAAAATGGCCAAATTATATCAAGACTTTTTCATAATTAACACATAAATACGAAAATAAACAATTAATATACCACAGCAGACTAATCACTTACACAAACCATTATTCATCTATAAATCGACGTATCATCAAGAAAATTATATAATATGACAAGCTATTAATTGTTCGTGGACGTACTATAATTCAGTTATCTTGTTTTGTATAACAATAGGAAAATTCATAATGGAGATAATACCTTTTTGGCTTTTTAATTATAATTATGATCGTGATCGTGATATTTGTTTTATTTTATAATTAATTTTATTGGTCCGATCAGATATTTGACCTGCAGTCACATAAGCTAGTATTTGAACGAAATGAACCTGATACATACATATATAGTAAGTAGCATCAGCTTATATATCTAATGGTAAATCATAAGCATTGCTGTTGATTGGTTTACTGATGCTACAAAATATTCTGTATAAGTAACCGATAGAACAACATTCGTTGAAATGATCCGAAAACTTTTCAGCGATAGTTTGCTAATATTTGTTAACTATCTCGAATATTTCGAAACATGTACGTTTCGCGATATCGACGTTGCAAATATTATTTGATAATATCGAATGAATTTAGAGAATAGACGGCCGCAGGTGGTAGCACTCAGAAAATTATCATCACCCATATGGGGTGCTAATCCATCAAGCGATCAGGATCGTGCGCTGGCTTTCATTAATCATACTCTATTGATTAATGCTTCGCTTACAAAGTAGGTAATTTAGTATAATATGATGGAGTTGGGCTTCGATTGTTGACCAAAACGTTTAATAGACACATATTATACATACAAATAGCAAAGTTGTATTATAAAAAAGTCGAACTGGAAAAACCAATAAAAATTCCAGCTAATGTTTCGAAATCATATTATATTAAGATATTTCAATTTCTAATCAAATATTGTAACAGTGAAAGTGTTAAAAGGGTATGTACGTAGACAACGAGATCACATGCGTTAAACCTTTATGACCAGCTTAAAAAACGTATTATTTTTACATGCACTTAAAATTCGTAATTCTTAAAATATTCAACGTAAAAAATTGACGTTACGCGTTGATCGATCCCAATGGACGGAACTGACGGCTCATTAAATTCTTATATTCGGTTTATTGTTTTCGAGTTGCCATTCCTCTACCCTCGTTTGTGGGCATGTTAAATAAGGAGACAGTTTTTTTGGTTATACTCTGAAATCCAATATTCGGGACACGACGTAACGTACAATACAGATACAATAGGATACAAGATACAAGTATTATTTAAATTTAAATTCAAAACTCTTTATTTAATATAAGTGTAATGCTCCCAGCATTACACTCATTTATTATATCTAATCAATCAATCCCGTGTTATTTCCGTTTGCTTTTTTATGATACAGGTAAGCGGACAATTATATGGGCCAACCGATGGTAAGTGGTCCACCACCACCCATAGACATAAGCGCTGTAAGAAACATTAACCATTTCTTACATTGCGATGTAATACGCCACCAACCTTGTTTGCTAAGATGTTATATCCCTTGTATTTAACACATCAATTTTAAGTATTACTGGTTGGCGGCGATATATACGAAGAGAAGTTGGTAGCTACCCATAAGGGCTTGAACAGTATCCCACATAGTAAATAGCTTTTGTAAATGTTTACAAATATTTTATGTCAATGTAAAGAACCGCCGCTGAAATCAGTCAATATTTTTAAATAATAGTAGCATTAGTAGAAAAATATATCGCCACGATTAATTATTCGTACACTGCGTATGCCACATAATAATTATAATTTTATTAAACATGCGTGTCGGTGATACGACGTCGAATTGTCTGTTATTTAACTCGGAAAATCAAGCGTCCATTATGAAATGAATATTGCAAACATTAGTGCCGGATGTCCGTCTGTGTTGTATTCAATTTAATATAAATATACTTTACAAAACATAAAATATTTATGTTAAGTATTTTTACAAACTCATTCAATTATTCCGTAAACTCTTTAGTTTACGGTAAAATTTGAATGAGTTTATTTATATGCTTAAAAACTCTACTCTTTTATTTAACAAATGTTTTATAAAACATCAATATGCACATGAATAACAAAACAAAAGAATGCTTTTTGATTATTATAAACAAATTGACATAATCACATGAACACTCCATTTTTGACCAGTCCTATAAAAATATAGTTCAATACAAATTTATAATTTAGTGGTATTTCCTCGTACACGAACACCCTACCTTCGAACAATTTCAATTAGAATAAATATTTAAATAAAATTATTGGTATAGTACAAGGATTTTCCCATATCTTATTATTTGTACATACCGACGAATTTTTCTAACATCTGGTAATAACTTTAAGGACTGGTTTATGCCAGTTACTGGCACTGAAAGGTACAATCAAATAGCTCATTTGGCCGTGTTTGCTAAAAACTACAATCAGTCATTTACGTAAGCCTAAGTAAATAAAGTGATATTATAATAAACTATAAATACAATATCAACTATACAATAAAAGTATTCAATTTCATGTCAATAATAATAATCTGGTATTATAGAGCAATCGTTTAAAAGCAGCAATCAAAAATAAATAATAATTATTGGCTTTTATCTTTAATTTCCACATTGACGTTCAAATAAGCTGAAAAGCCGTCTGATCTGATTAAAGTTCAAATAAAATAAAGTGTCCATTTATCTACATATCTATACTAATATTATAAATGCAAAACTCTGTCTGTCTGTCTATCACGGCCATACAACTTTTCCGAATTCGATGAGATTTGGTATAACGTAAGCTTGAACCCCAAGAAAGGACAAAGGCTTATACTTAATACCTAACGACCAGCATCTGAAACGCGAACAAATAAGCAGGCGACAACTATATTACATAAATAAAATAAAAAAGGGACAGTACTTAAATGTACCCGACCCCAGGAGTGGGACATTAAAAACTTTTTTATTTTTAAGGTCTCAGTATATGCAATACGTATAATAATAATAACTTTTTTCTTATTAATTTAGAAAATTAAGCAAATAATCTTTATCTAATCTAATAAATTAATTAAACTTATCTTACAGTCTCTTTGAATGAACAAGCAAATTTAACATACAATTTGATGTTAATTTAACTACTATGTATATATACACCCGTACTGGCCACAGGCGCTATTAATGACTGCCCCGTTGATATAGTGGGTAACTTATTAGGTCGCATATCCAGAGGTTCAGGGTTCAAGATTCCAAGCAAATTATATTTGGTTTTTATGTTGAGAAATTCTCTGTAGCAGACAGGAGTCTGGAAGTAGGCAGTGTTTACACACGTGCTTCAGAAAGCACGTAAACGGTTTTTCGTAATGTTAAATACATTCTGATCGTATCTGTTTTGATCTCCCGTGTTTAATATCTTGCTCAGAAGGCTTTTTCTTGAGACAGACTCCCGTACTGAAAAAGGTCAGGAGGACATTGTCATCATCATCATGCCATGGCTTATATATCGTTGGCCGGTAGATGGCGGGGCAGTTCCCAGTAACGGAACGTCGGGGCCAGCCCAAAGTCGACAGACACAGTTCTCGTCAGTCGACAAGCGTTGGGTGAACTCGCATTCCTCCGACGGAACGTTTCCGCTGCGCTGAACACCTTACTTTCTAATTAAAGACATGAGATTAAATTATTGCGGCTATTATTGTGATTATTATGAAACAAATTAAATTATAAACAAATTATTGTGTTTGTGTTACTTCCTACTCTCATAAGTCGATCATGTCTGATGCGAAAGAAAATTACAATCGTGATAATCCTCCGATATACACGTTTCTACGCAATATTTCTTTCGATTACGAAATGAGTTGTAAAAAAAACGCACTAATGCTTCTTCTTATCTGCTTAATATAAATATATTAATATGCTTAATGTACAGATGTTATTCGAGTACACTTAATACATTACGCTCTGCACACGATAAATACGATCAAAACTAATACTCTAATAGCCTTCGATCAATATCATTTCTAAAGAATTAATTTCGAAGAATTCTAAAATATCTTCTGCGAACTAATAAAAGTTCTTTCGAGAATAACTACGCAATTTGCAGGAGTGCTTTACGTTGTTTCTAAAGCCCGGGGCGAGAATCATTAGTTTTAATGTAAATATTACATTTCCAGAGTGAAACTGAGCATCTACACACACGACACACGACACATGAGACATGATGTAAAGTTACCCCGTGCCGCTGTCGGCCCTGTGTTTATTTCCTTAATAGCAAATCCATGGTTTTATTACCACCACGCTTATTCTTTTTGTATATGTTCTGAAGCGGTTCTATCAATTTGGACTATTTAAAATATATTCAATACAAATAGGTCTCGAAGTGGTCCAATATTTTTTTTCTCTGACGCATAATATACCGTAAAATAGGTATTTGAAAAATCTGGACATGTGATTGGTATACTTTCCATGAATAATGCTTTAATCAAAATGAAGAAATATTGTCATTTGTTTCATAATATTTTGGGCCAGATTTTGTAATTGAACTGGACACGTTTAGTAATACTATATCTATTACTATACAAGCTACTATAACTTCAGCAATAAAAGTGTGCAAGAAGAACTGAAAAGATTGGAGACAAATTGTCAAGAGTGCGCGAAAGAGACAGCGAAACGTCTTAGAAGCAATCCAGTAACATTAAATTTTTAGTAAAATAGTGAATGAATACGGATGTGTATTCGCTACATCATTTACTTTCTGTCAACTCATTACTCATATTTCCCTTCTATTCGAGCGTTATGGAAAGAGGGAAAACAATAGACCAAAGATCAGGATCAAACCTGCCACTTATGGATAGCATAACACCATTGAACTATCAAGTACATAAGTGAAGCATGCCGAACAAGTTAAAGATAAGCTAAAGGGTATGATTTTTTATGGTTGTACGTTTAGATGCGATGATTGCGGACTCAAACCCAGGCAAGCAACATTAAATATTCATGTGCTAAATTTGTGTTTTTAATTCATCTCGTGCTCGGCGGTGAAGAAAAACATCGTGAGAAAACCTGCATGAGTCTAACTTAAACGAAATTCTGCTACATGTGAATTCGGCAACCTGCATTGGAGCAGCGTGGTGGATTATGCTCCTAACCTTCTCCTTAAAGGGAGAAGTCTTAACCCAGAAGTGGAAAATTTACAGGATGTATATGTTTTGATATTAAAAAATATTATACAATACAATAAAGAATGAAGATAATATTTCGTCGACTAAAGTATTCTGCACAGACTAGTGAAATAAAAATAATAAGGATCAGACTTTAATGAAGTGACTTTTTGTCTCGTAATTACAAAATGACGAACCCGTCTTTAATATTTAATCTTGGTAATTAAAGTATGCTATTAAAATATCTAGTATGTAACCTGTCTGTGTGTGGAAGGGCCATCTCACTAAAATATGTAAATCTAATTTTCACATCCACTTCTATTTCAAAACCAGCAATTATGATTAAACTTGACATTATATTAAAATTATGTTTTAATAAAAAATATTAGCGATTGGGAAAGGCGCTGTATTTAAACATCGTTTTATTATAATATTTCGGTTAAACAAAATCTTTTATTCTAATTTTAACGAAATGTCGTATACGATTACATTTATACGATATACATTTTATTTATTTATTCGCTTCAAGTTTCTGAAGTAATACTATCAGAATGTATTAACCGAGAAAACCTAAAGAAACTCAGTAGTTACGCATTGTTAATATTATAATAACAATAATAAAATTTTCTTTAACGCAATAAAAAAAATATTTTTGAGTCAAAGTTAACATTTAAAATATGTTTTTACTTCCTTTGTAAAAAACAATTTTATTTTAATTAAGAAAATAGGAAGGCTCCACATGTATGAAAATGATTTAACTAGATATTACAATATAATATTTTGTAAAAACATACATTAGTAAACATCCAGTAACTCTGCAGTTTCCATGGCTAATATTTTATTTAGATCACTTCTTGGGACCGTATCCAATTGCATAGGTTATGAATGGCGGTAGGTCGACGACCTATAAAAGGGCTTTCTATGTAGCGTTGTGATACGCGGGAAACTGCGAGGATAAGATTGTCGTTAGTAAAGTTGAGCTACACTGGCTACTTAGCTGAAGTTACTCGACGTAGTTGTATCTATCACTTTCATTACAAATGTTATATCATTACATGACTTTTTTTAAATATAAATAATCCTAGGAAAAAATATTATCGTTTCGCAATTCAAATATGTATACATAATCTGTATACACAATTAGAGAAGATAATTAAATAGTAATATTTTACTAACAAAAATTAAAGTCTAGACCAAGGAATGAGTATGAATACCTTTTATAAATATTTGAAATGAACAAATTTTAGACAAACCTGTTCGACGACAGTACGCCTTCGTCGTCAAAGCAATACACTACTTTGACAATATTGAAATTATTTCATAATGTAGGAGTACATAGTATATCTAACGTCTATGTGCAATAAACAGATAAATGTTTTCAAATTGTGTATGTAAATGTTATACAGCTGAGGAATTTCTTTATAGGAAGGAACACAACATTCCCAATGTATTTTAGATCATTTCGATTTCCTCGCGTTGTTTCTGTTCAATCCAGAACACCAGAGTGTAGATACTAGGAAAATTAAGCAATGAGGGCGATCGTTTCTGGGCTTACTCGTTATTCGGTGAGGTTCTGCTATAAAATACGTAGTATAAGTAAATTATTGTCTCTTATAAAATAAACGTCTAGTAAATTGTCTTTTTTTATGATATCGGTAGGCGGGCCACCTGATTGTAAATGGTCACCATTACGCATAGACAATGGCGTTGTAAGAAATATTAACCATTCCTTACATCAGCAATGCGCCACCAACCTTGGGAACTAAGATGTTACGTCCCTTGTGTCTGAAGTTACACTGGCTCACTCACCCTTCAAACCGGAACACAACTATACTGAGTACTAATGATTAGGCGAATACCTATTGAGTGGGTGGTACATACCCAGACAGGCTGGCACAAAGCCCTACCACCAAGTAAAGTGTCTTTATGAATTGGTTAAAAACTATGGATAAGTATATAACATTTCTAAATGAGATAGTTACTATAAAGTTAATCAGATTTGTATTTCTATATAAATCTAGTTAATAAGTAATTAGTATCGTAAAGTATATGAATTGATATAAGACTAATATACATTTTCGATATGATCTTAATCTATCTTTATTAACTCGACCTCAAAACTTAATAAAATTAGTTGCTAAAAAAACTAAAAACCATGTAAATCTCTAAAGTTGTTGCAATAAATATAAATATAGAAGTAAATTTCCACCAACCCGCATTGGAACAGCGTGGTGGAATATGCTCCAAACCTTCTCCTCAGAGGGAGAGGAGGCCTTAGCCCAGCAGTGGAGAATTTACAGGCTGCTTATGTTATTATGTATAGAAGTAAATACGATTTTAATTAAAGTTTCAATTTTTTACCAACGTAATCGACAATATTTTCAAAGTGCGTATGCTATGAAAATACTCGTACATTACTCATGTATGTGAATACGAGTTAAGTCCTTTTTATTTTTAATTAACAACAAAATTTAAATGGGATTTTATATGAGATTAGTTTTTTATGGATTACAACACGTGCATTACTCGTTTTTTTTTTTATATTGGGAGCCATTCTAACGTCAAATCTAGCGGTATTTGCAGATTGAACGAACTCGCTAAAACGAAAAACAGTTTATTTGATCAATTGATTCTTTGTGACGGCAGATTTCTTTATCAATACAAAAATATAACGACTGACAGGTTGTGTGAAGTGATCGGTCAATGGTTACAATATTGTCGGGAATATTTAGACTAACCGATGCTAAGCTATCACGAATTCCTGTTATGATGGATCAGTTTGTTAGTTTCTATTTCTTCATTATAATACAATTACAATAAATTACATATATTACATATATATAAACAAAAACACTAATTAATATCTTCTAATAGTAACCCTCTGCTCATAGACTACATTGTAAACGACCTAATAACCATTCTTAATACAGTCAAAGCTCGGTCGACTAAGAGGATCTTAGATGTTACATTCCTTGTGCCCCTAATTACATTGACTCACTTATCCGAGCCGTAACACAGCAATGCATCGTTTATTGGCGTTAGAATAACTGCTGAGTTAGTTGCCCTGGCGTTACAAGCCTGAACAAAACACTATCATTGTTTTTTTTTTTATGATACAGTATTAGAAAATATCTATCGGTTTTCTCGATTTTCCTCTAATGGTTATAACCAGCCAGCCAGTGTAACCACAGGCACAAGGGACATAACATCTTAGTTTCCAAGGTTAGTGGCGCATAGGTGATGTAAGGAATGGTTAATATTTCTTATAGCGCCTTTGTCTATGGGCGGTGGTGACCACTTACCATCAGGTGGCCCATATGCTAGTCCGCCAACAAATGCCATAAAAAAAAAATGTGTTACCAGTGGGCTACCAAACAATGAGGAGGCAACAATTTGTTTCTACTTTTAGGGGGTCGGGTAAAAAGGGGCTCGTAATTTCATTGTCAGGATCTAATTTATTAGATTTCTTATCCTTCTTTTAACGTTCTTTTTGATAGTTTATGTTGAAGCACACGCCTGTACGCTATATTATTTCTGATATAATCTGATCTTTGAGTTTGAAGCTTACTCCTACCTAACTCATACCGTCATCACAGACCACAATTAAAGGTAATTGAATCTGCGCCCAGTATAAGCTTTAATTTTAATGACCTATTCTATTTATATTTTCAACAATTAATGGTTATTTATATATTTTACAGGTATTTATAAATTTAGTAGGTAGATGGATATATAACTAGGCTTCGAATAAAGTTTATTTCTATATTCAACCGACGTGAAAATACTTAGCCATCCTTTGACGTAAAAACTTTATAAAAAACGTGCAATATTTAAAATAAATGAACTACTCAGGTAAAATAACTTATTTCTCGCAGGTAAAATTCACTAAGCCCTTGAAAATAATTAAGACATTTTTATTCACCATCAGGACTTTCACCATCGCTTTCATAATTTATAAGAGTTTCTGAAGGTAAATAAAAAATGTTTTCTCTTTTAAGAAAGGGTACTTAAGATGCTTGTCTTTTAATCGTTCATAAAAAGATCGAAGTTCTCACTGCATGCTTGCTCAATAGGATATTAGGAGACCATTGAAATAATCTGTTCTTCAAATTAGAATAAAATCGTTTAAATCATCATTTTACAAGATTTAATTAATTGTAAATCGGTTCATAATATATTTCTATCGAAATAAAAAATATTTTTTATGATTTAGGTAGGCGAACAAGTAATTGGACCAACTGATTTTAAGCGAGCACCAGCGCCCATAGCGCTGTAAGAAATAATTATGTCCATTGTAAGAACTTATGCTGACTTATGAAAACTAGTACTTTATTCTACATTTATATACAAATATGTTAATTGTGTACAGTTAAATTTTTATTATTAACCCTGTGTGAAAATCAACAAATTTACAGACAATAGTCTTTTATCGAGTAACAAGCTTTATAAAGTATTTTTTACACGTAATTTAACGTTATTAATTGGCCAAATATATTTCGTAAACATTTATAGCCTTTTTTTAATTGGATTGTTGTGAAGGATTTCTAAATTAATTTGTTATGGTCCAGCGATTTCGACTCTAGTGTTGCGAAACAGTAAGCCCGAGTTTTTTTTTAAATTATTTTATTTCTCTGATACATATACATATAGTTATCACTTTACTAGCTAATAAATTAATATGTGAACATTGTATGCCGTACCCATTGCTTAAATTTGAGGATGCAAATTTAATTATATGTTTACCCAAATATTGCAGAAAATAAATAAAATAAAGTAGTTTAACGCTGTTATTCCACGGCAAGTAGAGGGTATGAGAATACCATCCAATCCAATTTTTAATGTTTATGTATTGTAATAATTATACATAGTCATACTTTATAAGTATTTTTTAAAATATGTATGTATGTGTGTGTAAATAAGTGTATTAGTACGCATAAAAAATCCACAGCATATTCTCTAAACCACAAATTAAAAGATCCAATTAGGTATTAGATTTCCATGTGTAATAAATTTTTTATTTTTTATTTACTTTTGATGACATGCCGACACTACCCGTATCAACGCAGATGCCATCACAATCCAAAACACATATGCCACTGACAACTGATTCGTGTAATTTAGTTTATCTTATAAGCAAGATAACGTTATGACGTCATAAAAAATTTCATCACGCGATATTTTATTCACTTTATTTTATTTTTAACTAACATGAAGTAAAACACAATATTTACTTTTCTAAGATATCACCTACAACAAATGAGAACCAGACAAAAAATATTCGAGAATAACTATGCAATTAAAGGAGTGCTTTCCAGTGTTTCTAAACTGAGCAGTAGAGATATTCTGTAAGAAAAAACTCTAAACTCATCGCAAAATACGAGCTTGAAAAGCCAGTGATATGCAACATTCACTAGAATAATAATAAAATTTATAGGATACACGTATCAAAATGGCGTGTTACCGTAAGTCGGTTGTCAATATTTCACGAGTGATAACTGAAGTGAATAGTTACAGAACCGCACAGCTAAACGTCCAAATCAAGACACATGAGACATAATGTAAAGCAACTCTGCGCCGCCGTCATAAATGCCATTATTACCTTAGATATACCAACGTGAGATTTACGTTTTTCAAACAAATGTGTTAATTATATGTTCATAACTAACATCAACTATAAGCGATAAAGTATATATAAATGTACGACCTTATAAACATACATCATTAATTATATATTTCTTTTATATAGCCAACTACGTATGCTAAAAATACAACAGATCATATAAATGCTGATTCCATTGCTGGTCAAATGCCACATAATTCATCACAGTGTTTTCCATCGCTGACCACAAAATGATTGAAAATCATGTTAAGATTCACATGTCTAAACCATTGGGCCGTCTTATGCCTGTGATTTATGTAAATAATTGTTGCTGCACTGACATGTAATCACTGAATACTTAAAAGTAACAGAATATGTTAAAAATACTCGGGATCAGAAAGTAAATAGTAATACTCTCGATCTATTTTTTAATCTATTAAGACCTAGATGTCAGCATATTCCAGGCACATGTTTACATGCTTATCTGGATCTACTCGTATTCCGTTTTTCTTCTAATCCCAAGGTACTTTTATGTTAAATTCAGAAAAAATAACAGTGCTGATTTTCCATCTCAAATGAGTCTAGAAACTAATGTAGATAGATAATGATGGCATATCCAATCTTTTTGCCTTAAGTTGGTCGTTCCATGTGAATACTGAATTATATCCAACTACTTCGATAAATTACTCCAAATACGGTATTATTATATAATTTAACTAACTTAAGATTGTTACAAAAATCAAGGTTCATTCAATTTGTCATAATAAAATAATATCAAGACTAAAATATCGCACATTAAGTTCTTGGTTAATTAAACAAATTGTTATAAAGTTTCAAAGCAAAAGTGTGTATCGTTCCCTGAACCGTATATGCCGCCCTTATTCATTGCAAGGAATTTGATTTTTATAAAATATTATCTCTGTAGATGCTTTGAAATGAAAGGGCACTGACACGCCATTTTTTTTTAATTTTTTTTAGAGATTAGTTACATAGTTTGTGCAGCTAGGTGTACGGCCATGTTAATAAATAAAAAATAAAAAAACCTTTAAAAACAAACAGATTTTATATATAATATAGTTTTCTTTTTCTTATTTTTGGGTGAAAAATACGTTTACATTTGTATGAAATTAAAAACCCTGGAACCCGTTCCATTTTTAAATTTTAATCAAGCTTGGGAGTCTAATATGTAACCGAAAGGACTACCTCACTAAAATATGTAAATCTAAGTTTTATCCAATTCTATTTCAAAAGTAGTAGATATTTAAAGTGTGTATATTATTAAAATCTTATTTTCGTAATTGTAAACTTTATTTATATGAACATCCTAGTTTATACCCGCGATTTCGTCTGCGTGGATGTTTGTTTACGACGAACAGTTTATTTTGCGCTGTCATTAGCCAGAACGTGGTGGTGGACCTCTTCAATGCGGAGCTAGATACTTATGAATCCATATAATGGCTTCTAAATTTTTTAATTATAAACAATAATGTAATATGCATAATATATTTTTAATATTTAGTATTTATAAACTGCCATCTATTTTTATGAGCAATAGACAATTTCAATTTCTGTTTAAGTCAATGATGTAAAACAAATAAATTGTGTAAGAGATTGTAAATAAAAATAGATGACATTAATATTTATAATTTTTTTTTTTTACATTATTTGTATTTTGAATTTGTGCAATTAAAAATTTGATTCATCAGAGAAAGTTGTTTTTCATATTTCTATCTAGTTCATGCGTTACACTGTATAACCTTGAATCACGCCATCTAATACTTTGTCTTAATATTACTGCTAACCATTCTATTATTATATTAATCGCATTACATAATTAATATATATTAAAGAATAGTAATTTATGTTATTTTTATTTGTATTGTTTTTAATCAGAAAAATGTATAATATATTTAAATTTAAACGAACGAAATGTTTGGCAGTAAGCCCCTTATTTGAAGTAATGAATGCAGAACTTCCGAAACAAAGCATCCGTAGCCGCCTCGCTATTTCATAAATGTCCGTAGCGAAATGGGCAAACTATAAATTCAAAAGCAGATCTAAGGTAAGTGAGGAAGGTAGGTAAATTTTATCTAATACTAGGTTATGTAAGATGTTCTTGCAATAAGATAAAAGTTTACGTTCGGTACTAGTCACATGACTGCTAAGAATAAAAGTGTAGAATAATTACTTTGTTAATTATTAAATTGTTCTCTGAAGTCTACATACACTATGTCCGCGGGCGTTACGCCTCCATCGTCAAAATACCCAAACTCTTTTACAGTATTTTAAAATCTGTATTCGAATTAAAGATAAATATATTTTATTTCCTATTATTTTAGATTTACTTACTATTATAAAAGCAAAATCTAAGTGATACGACGTTTGTAATTTTTTTTTTTAATTGTTTCTTTACATAAATGTCATATAGTCGGGTAATTTGGCCAAATAAAAGGATTTCCTTTAAAAAAATCTATTTATACATTTTGCCCATGAAGCACACGTCCGAGGGGTGGTCAACTTAACTTTCGACGCCAGAGATGCATTCGACACCGTTAGCACTGCGTGTGTATCATGGCCGGGGGAGAAGTTATCATACCCTTCCTTTTTTTATCAGGATGGACCAAGACATCTCGCGTGCCTCTCTTGACTGGGACTCCCGCATGGTCAGAGCGACCGAGGCGGAAAGCTGTGGTACGGTGCTGTACGGCTGGAGCTATCCTAGCTCGAGCGAAGGAGTGGGTTTCGGCACTTAAGCCGGGCTAGCCACCTGGGCGTAGGTCGGATCATTTTGCTGCACCAACGGCTAGCGGTAACGAGCGGTGGACCTACTCGGTAAGAATTTATAATCACGATGAACGACAAGACTTTGGAGGGTTATAACTATTTCAATGCCTGTGCGTCACACACAATGCACGTGCCCGCGTGACGCTGAAGATGGAACCATATCACTCAAACAATTTACTTAGAACATGCCGCTGATTCCTTTATTTTGGTTAAATATATTTTTTCTAGATTTTACCTATAAAGGTAATGGTATTATAAAAGGTATAATAAATTGAACATGAAATATTTCATATATTTAATGATAAAAGCAATAAAAGATGAGGTAGATAGATACTTTATCCTGTATCAAAACACATTACCAATATTATTTTAGTTTTTAATCAAACTAAAATCATATGAATAAGTAAATTACTGTCAACGCAATGGCAACTTTGTATCTAGTATGCGATAGAAGTGTGGGTCAAAATAAATATGTTTTGGAAGAAAAGATCGTTAAAAGATCTTTACACGTTAAAAATTATCTTCGGCTTATATGTTGACTTTAGTTCATCAAAATATTTGCGCATTTTATCAAAATTCTACTGTATTGTTTATTGTGTTTATATTCTAATAGCGCTACTGGAGATTGACAAATTTGAAAACGTATTATTTATGATACCGAGTTTAATGAAGTTTATATGCAATATAACTTTTTCATTATATTTTCAAGATAAGACCTTTTTAAACTTCTATTCGGACATACTTGTTTTAAGTAAAATTATCAAATTTCGTTCGAAGTCATTAATATTGATTTGCGTTTTCACTTTCTTTACAACATTCATAATAAACATGCTCATTAAAATTATATCGAGGTTACAAGACACCGAACATACATTTTCACGTGGCTTAATTGTAATAATGTTACTATATATGACCAATCTACTAAGCTACCTTACAAACTTTTTAATATTCACCATATTTTGGACGAGATTGAACTTCCTACGGAAGCTGTTGCAATCGAAATGCTTAAATCAACAAATGCTCGAAAAAGTACATATAATACATAAAATTACTTATGTCTACAAAAACATACTGGATGCCGTTAACTACAATACAACCCCGATAAATTGTATGGTAATATCATATGTACTATAACTTTCCCATTCTTCATGGTTAGTTTATTTTAATTTACTTTAAATTTTTTTATTTTCATAAGAATGAACGATAGAAGATTTAAATTAACGTTCAGATTCTATCGATGAGAAATTAAGCCCTTCTGTCACCAGTAACAATAATGCGATCTTTTAGGCTATAATTGCACTATCATTTCAAGATCCAAAAATATTCAAGACAAAAAGATATAAAGAAATAATATTTACGATTCATTAGTGTCCGCTGTGGCCGTGGCAAAAAAATATTTCTAGACACGACGGAGCTCATGTGACAAAGCATTTAGCATCCCACGATAAAACCGCCATTCACTAGGGAACCAGTGTCAGTCCGTCGCATACTGTGCCGTGAACCGTGGCGGAAAAATCTACATCAACAAACGATCGGCGAAAGTTCAGTTTAAATATGTATATTATTCAATGGATGTAAACAAAAGAGAGAACATGTGTATTCTATAAAAAGAAAACATTACATTTGTTACATTAGCAGCCTGTAAATTTCCCACTGCTGGGCTAAGGCCTCCTCTCCCTTTAAAAAGAAGGTTTGGAGCAAATTCCACCACGCTACTCCAATGCGGGTTGGTAAAATACACATGTGGCAAAATTTCGTTGCCACATGTGTACAGACACATGGAGGTTTTCTCACGATGTTTTCCTTCACAGCTGAGCACGGGATGAATTATAAATACAAATTGAGCACATGAAATTCAGTGGTGCTTGCCTGGGTTTGAACCCGAAATCATCGGGCGTTCTGACCACTGGGCGATCTCGGCTCAATAAAAAGATAAAGTAGTGATAATATCAAATATTTTTGCTATTCTATTATTCTAATGGTACTGGGGCCGCAATATGATTAAATGTCAACATGACTGACTGTAAGCCGATTGTAACGTTTTAATTTCCTAAGTAACTATATATTTAGTATAACGCTATACGGTTTCTACAATACATGTCGTTTACGTATCGCAGTGAGATCAATCCAACATATTCAAACGGGATATCAATGAATTTGAAAAAAAAATTAACGTACAGAAATTTCTTAAAGTTAAAATTGATATTCGGCTTTTATAGCGATATTTATAGTTCGATAATTTTTCGTTATATTTCACGACTTTACTGTATCTTATATTGTGGATTTTTAATTTATATCGTTTATTTTCATATGGAGTTCCGAATGACAATATTAACAACTATTTCCACGCCAAAATTAGTGTTTAATATTTTATTTATGTTATTTTCAAGGTCAGAATATTGTTCGAATTTTTATTCTGATTTAATGATATTTGACAATTTATGAAAGTTTGATATGAAACATTTAGATATGAAGGCAAATTTGATTGGTTATTTGTTAATTATTACTTTGAGATGTTTCTCTTTTTACTATTCGGAAACGTTTGAATTGTTCTCGTTGGAAGGCTCGGTTTTGTGTATGATTATGATAACAAATTACTTGTTCTACACAACGAGTAATTTAATTTTTAATTTTTACTGGGCTCGTTTAAAACACTTAAGGGTTAAATTATACGATAATACTGAAGCTAAAAACGCATCATTTGACAAAAAAATATATAGCCTAAAGAAAATTATTCACAATTACAAATTTATACTGGACTGTGTTTTACGACGAAAATGCGGTATACAATTAATGGTATTATATAATCTGTTTATAAAGTTTTTGAAGTTATAATTAATTATTTTTTATTGTTTAATTTTTTTTAGATAATAATATATGTATTAATGTAATACTAGTTATAAGAAATAAAATATAATTTCTCAATTTTCAGATTTTCGTCAGTTCAATTGTCAATGTTGTCAAAATTATTATCTTTCTTTATTTAAACATAAAACATATTTTAGATACTGTAAGAATTTTTTTTTTGCTTATATAACTAAAAGATTTAATGTTTTATTTGAATTGTGTTTTTGTAATAAAACAATATTTTAGGGATATCAAAAAATACAAGTGACTCTTTTTATCGAAGCTGTAACGGGATGCACCCTGATGTCTTACACAGCGGTATTTGCGGAATTAGTTTTAAACGAATACGAAAGGATCAAAGAAATTTTGGCGTATCAATTGGTCCTTTGTGACAGTAAGTTGTTTTTTATTAGTAACTATACAACGAGTGACAGATTGCATAAAGTGATCTTTGAATGTGTGACCAACTATTATTCAAGTGCGGCATATTATGTCTCTTTATAATAATAATGAGTTTATAAGATCCTAATAAACTTCAAATATTATACGTCACTCGGTGCTATAGAACAGATTAACGATCTCTACGAAATGATTAAATAGTTTTCACTTAGCCTTTTGTATCAATATAACAACTTGTAATTACTATAATTAATATTTTTACCCACTTTTGGTATTTTACAATAAAGTTAACATAAGTAAAATATTTATACAATAAGATCAATTCGATAATGGAAAGAAAATATAATATTGTCGTCTTCTAAAACTATTAAGTAATTTACAGAATGATATAATATATCACAACAGTTATAAATGTATTATCTTTATATTACGGCTTGGAGCCGTTACCGAGATGATATTGTGAAAAAAACATTGAATATCACAGATATAACCGATGGTTCTGCTGTTTACAAGTGTCAAATGTGATACAGACCCCTAAAGTTTTTATTTAACTTTACTAATTACAATGACTGATCACCATTTAAAATGAATTAACCGGAACCAAGCAATACAAACTATTGATTTCTTGTGATAGAATTACTAACATTACTAACATTACAATCCACCACACTATTCCATAAATTTGCCTATCGAGCATACGGTTAGGTATTACTATTATTTATGTTTTTATTAAATCTCACAAAGATGGTAAGTGCTCACCACCGCGAATACACATAGGTGCCGTAAGAAATATTAATCATTCCTTACATCTCCGTTTCGCCACCAACCTTGGTACCTAGGTTATGTCCCTTTGCCTGTAGTTCCACTGACTCACTGACACCGTAAACCGGAACACAACAATACCAAGTTCTGCTGCTTGGCGGAAGTGGGTCGCATCCAACCAGAAAAAGCCCAACCACCAAGGAAATATCAAATTTAATTTATATTTTTACAGATGAAGATTTACATGCGGAGATTCTTACTGCACTGAACTACCTCGAGACGCGTCCTCCTAAATATACCATATACGGACTGTTTTCTTTAGACCTAAGTCTTATTACAGGAATAATCGATGTTTGTGTGACATATATAATTATTTTATTGCAGTTTGATTTGTAGACCAGTTTGATTGATGTACCAGTACTTAGTAATGCGATAAGTCATTATTTTAACTTTATATATACGTAACAAATCTACAATACATGAAATTGTTTGGAACTAATAAATAGTTGTGCTGTAGAATGGGCGGTATTAATGCTAATTAATCACCTCTTTCAGGCAATCCCAGAAATAAATTAAAATGTGTACGTATTCTGGGTAAGAAGTGCACTCAAAACTAACAAATATCTACAAACGGTTAAATACTTATATATGTAAATATATACACGGATACTAGTATTTCAATGTCACTTATACCCACTTCACCCCGAATATTTTTTTACTGTAACAAGTATCCTATGTCAGCTTCCGGCTCCCCGTGTAGTTTTTACTACCAAATCAACAATCATTTTTACATTTCATTACAATACGTAGTATAAAACTAAGTCGCTTTCCGCTGTCTGGCCCTGCTTATGCTTAGATCTTTAAAATTACTCAACGGATTTTGATCCGTTTTGATGCGTTTTTTAAAATCGATAGACTGATTCAAGAGGAAGATTTATATGTATAATACATGCACAATATTGTAGAGTAACACTGCTAATTTTAGACTGAACTCTACGAGATAGATCAAAATAATATACACTTTCAAAAGGTCTTCAAAAAACTCCCCGATAGTATATGATGTCTATCTCTTAGGGATAGCCCACAATAACCATTTTTTACGAGAAATAATGGCTTATTTTCGAAGCGATTATCTAAAAAAGTATTGAAACAAGTTTATTATATAATAACAGCAATTGTTTTAATTTAAAATTGTAGCTAGCGTTATTCCTAAGCAATTAACAGATAACATACATACAAAAGGTTTTTTTTTTCACAACAAAAATGAAACATTGAATACGACCGAAATCACTGGCATTACTCAATAAAAGCTGTAGTTTGTTAGATTTTATAACCCGAACACTCGAGTATTTTGTAAACTTTTATACTAAACTGACTTTCGGGTTCAAAACTAAAAACAGTAAAATTCCATTTTTAACAGCTTTATTCACTTTCGGACAAAAGTACTAAAAAGTATTATAAAATTAACTACACATCTCAGATTTGCACAGGTAGAATTGGGGTAATAGGTAAATACAAAGAAAAAAGTCTTGCTTTTTTTGGGGTAGGAACCTCCACGGGCGTATAAAAAAACTCACCAAAGTTTCATCCCAATAGGATGAATGGCTTAGAAAAACCTAGAGGACAAACATTCATTATAATAAATAAATACGAAATTAACTCTGTCTGTCTGACTGTTATGCTTTCAAGGCTAAACCACTAAGCTAATGGTGATGAAATTTGGTACGAAGTAATCTTGAACCTCAAGGATAGACATAGGAAATTTATTTTACCCATCAAGGGGTAAAGTTGTAGATGAATGGTTACCTATATGTATGTTATTGAAGGATATTTGTCACAAACTGAATTTCATGCGGGCGACGCCGCGAGTTTAGCTACAAATTATGCTTCTTATTAACGTTAAATAATAATTTGGAATAAAGTTATATTATGATACTTAAAATAAAATATATATTTGCTTTTATACAAGACGACTTTATTTTAAGCAATTTTCCAGATAAAAATATATTTAAATAAGATTTTACAAAATTAAACTAAAAGTGGATTTGTATTTTTATTAAAATGTAAAGTTATGATGAATTCTATGAAGAGATTAAATTGCTTCGGATCGGAAAAACTTCACCGAATTCGACCTTTCAACTTCAAAATATTATAAATGTATTCGCGTTGCAAAAAATACAGTTTACCTAATATAAATAATTTAACTGGAATTAAGATGTGTATTTAAAAAAAAACAATCTGATAAAATAAACAACATCTGATAATACAAAAATAACAAAAAAAATTGCTTAAAACAACATTTTAAATAAATATCGGGAAATATAAAAAAAAGAATGATCACGAATTATAAATCGTTACAAATATACGATATTGAATTGTCAACTATGTATATAACCTTAAAAGTATAAATTCTATATTAATTTAACAAAAAAAAAACATTGCGATTGTAATAATAGTATTTTCATAAAATAATAACATCCCTAACATTTTATATTCGGGATAATAACGTATACGTTTTGAGGCAAATTCGATCCAGGCACGGCAGTGAAGCGCAAAGTCGGGGCGCGTACGTAGGAGCGAGTCGTTCACGCGTAGCAGATTGACAACCGGCAAAAATACTCAATGAAATTGGGACTCCTGGTAAAAAAATTGAGGAAAAGAATCTGGATGAATAAAAAAAACTAGTTTTTGTTCCTCTTTTATCTACTCTATCATTTTCCTTTTATGCCTGTTGTATAATTAGATTTTCGAAAAAATAAAACATTATTAACTACTTATATTAAAACATAAATAGATATTTTTTTCAATTTGTTTGATAAAGAAATTCTTACTTTATGAAATTTTAAATTCATTAAAGTATATTGAATTTGACGGGAATCAAATCATTTTAATTAAAATTAAAAGCGATGCCAATATAGCTTGCCTGCAGTTTCTGATAATAGCCCAAATCAATACAGAGCGTCCGTCGGTCTGAACCCGCTAAGTTATTTAAAATGCAGTCGACACATCATCCGAGTGAAAATGCAATATTCGCCTTGCCCATGCGGAAACATGGTTATTTTCAATCACGTTTTCATCAGAAAAATCCTTTTAGCGCAGGTATTTTCAAAACAAATCTTATCAAGAATCGTACTTGTTTCAAACAAAACTACTTTGCACTATTTTAATATTTACAGAGTTGTTTATTTGTTATTACCTAACATGAAAATACCTACTATATATCTATATTTATATAATATAAATGGTCAATCTGTACTATTTTTTAGCTGGTTTATATTAGTTTGATGCTTATAGTATAAAAAAGCGATTAGCTACTTATGTATCATATATTATTTTGTATTTGACAGGTGAGTTTTTTTAAATATATTTGTCTCTTTTTCACAAGTCAGTTTTTTGTCAAGGCGCCAATTAATTACATACCAAGACAAAACAGTTAGCGTAAAAGCAAATAGTTTAATAAATAAATGATATAATATAAAATGAAACAGAGAATGTAGTCTAGAGATAGTCTAGGTATGTACAGTACACTTAATAATTACTTAGTAATTTAAATTAAAGTAACTAGATTAACATTTTTGAAGATATCACTTTTGTTATTTTAATAATAAATTATTATTCTTTCTATCAGTAAACACATATGACACGTATAATACGTGCAAATATATTGGATATGAAACTATTAATCCCAGTTTTTGCTTTCTTTTGCAGCGTTCACACAAACGACAAAGGTAAAATATTATAAGTTCTATCACCTGGAACTAATGAGGTCACCACTTGCATTACTTTTCAAACTTTTACCCAATTTATTTTATATTATGCTTCTTCTTAACAATAACCTTTGTCCTGGAGTTTTGTTTTGTTTAACTTTTATATGCTGTTATGATAAAGTTTTAACAAGCTTCATTCAAATATGGCTCCGTGTTGTCAGAATGTGGTATTGTTAGAACAATATCAACTGTTAATTTAATCTTATGTTAGAAAAAGATAGATATATTAGTTTATAGTATTTCATGACGAAGTTGAGAGTCATGATCTCTTTTTTTTTTCTTTTCGTATAGCTTTGTGCAAGCTTGTCTGGGTTCCACGCACTCATCACACCAAGCACTAATATTTAGTATAATTGTGTTCCGGTTTGAATGAATGAATGAATTAACACACACAACAGACGTAAAGGACATCATTTGAGTGTACGACGATATGGTTAGAAATAATATTACTTGTGAGATGACGTCCGACTTTAGTTGTCTGAAAAGTATCTAGTACTTTACCAGCTGGTATTGGATTAGCTTTACCATAAAATATTCTTTAAACCAATTTAAATATATTTTTTTATTTATTTTTATTTAAATCTAATGAGATGCTGATATGGAATAACTATAACTAGGAATAACTAGGATTTAAATATAAATTAATATTTTTTTTGGGTGATACGTGTCCGATTTCCTGTGAACTGTAATTAGTAGGGACTCTAATACAAATAGCTTAAGTAGACCCGATGTGGATTACGGAATAGAAAACATTGCTGTAAACATCGAGTGCGACTTCAAATCCAGGTATCTCAGACTCAGCAACTTAATGTGTTTACAATTCATTTGCGGTGAAGGAAAACGCCGTGAAATTCTTAAACGACTACTTACTCGTAAACTTGCACTCAATGAAACAGAATGCTGGATTAAGATACAAAACCTTCCCTCTTTAGAAAAGAGTGGATTGTAAGACCGTGTAGACTTAGGACGAATAATTTATACGTTGTGATAATGTATATGTAAAAATAAAAGTATTATATATCTCAAACAATACAATAAACTAGAAACGTGAAAAATATAGGTATTGTTTAGAATGATTCATATTATACACTCACCGTTGTTGTTGTATGAACATACTAGTTTTTGCTCGCGACTTCACACACGTGTTAGGGGGAAGGATACAGGTGTTCGGGGTGAAATCCCTATATTCTATGCCAGACGATAATCTATCTTTGAGCCCATTAAGATCCAGAAGTTTTGACGTGATTGAGTAACAAACATCTATTCATCTAAACATTCGCAATTGTAATATTAGTAAGGAAGACAAGTCAATTATTTTAAATACGGAATATTAAATAATAACAAGAAGATAATATCATACAACATTACAAATATTTATGGGAGTGTTTTATTATTAATATAAGACATTATTAGTATTGAGCACGTAAGCCTTTGGAGCTGAGCCGAGAACACGTGCATCTTAACTGATGATTGTGGGCTCAAACCCAGGCAAGCACCACTGAATTTTCATGTGCTTAATTCGTGTTTATAATTCATCTCGTGCTCAGCGGTGAAGGAAAGCATCGGGAGGAAACCAGCATGTGTCTAATTTCAACGAAATTCTGCCACATGTGTATCCACTAAACCGCATTGGAGCAGCGTGGTGGAATATGCTCAAAACCTTCTCTTCAAAGGGACAGGAGGTCTTAGCCCAACAGTGGGAAATTTACAGGCTGTTAATTTTAAGCCTTTGGTCTTGCACCTGATCCGTCTCAGCCTTATCAGACTGCCGTACCGGAAGCTTAATTTGTGACTCGGGTTTTTTTTTGTGTGTGTACACACAAAAATTGCGCTCAGTATTGTGTACTAACATTTATCCTTCTTAGATAAATGGGGAGACTATTTACTTAAATTATGGACGCAGTGGTCGAATCCGGTCAGTGGGACAAAACATCTTCAATAACAGACGCACTCCTGTAAAATTCGTTACTTTTAACTAATAATAAAACCATTAATCAAATCATTTGCACTTAATTAAAATTAAATATTTTAATGTGAAAAATGTATTGGTGCGCAATACGATCTCTCGATTTGTTCTCAATATTACACAGTATATTAATTCGAGTTACAAAATATGTACTAGGTAAATGTACAAAGTATAGCGTAACCATAAGTATAGCGTTATATGTATCGTAATAGCACACGAAGCCAAAGTGCTTTGAATTTAAATATATTCATGTTTTTTATACGTCTTGATCATTGTAGTTCATGAAATTTTATACTAAAACAACAGTAGTTAAATATTGAACTTTTTTTTTTCTGGTGATCTCATCTTTTCGTATATTATTTATATAAAATTTCTTCGTATTACAGTACTAACTTAAAATCATATGGCATATAAAACCTCTTTAATTAACATAAATCAATGCGTTTAATACGACTTCTTTATCAATCACATGAATTTACTGTTCCAGTTTTATAACGGAATCAACTATAGCCTGTCTCCGTAAACCTGTCTAGGGCTTACTAGTTATTTGCTAGGTCATTCACACTATCGTCTTCCTTAAGCTGCCCTTACAGTTATTCGAGTACTGGTAGAAAAAATATATAACTTATTTTATATTTTTATTTTACACAATTCATTAATTATTTTGGATATGTTTAACACTTTCAAACCCAATTCGATGAGCTTTAGTTTATATTAGCTTTAATAGATTATTTAGTTTGGTATTTTATTTGTAGGGGCGACAGAATTATTCGAAAAAAAAAGGATTGTAATGATTTTTTATAATTTTTGTTAAAACTTTGGTGCTGTTTCCTTTAACTTTAACAATATATTCCAACCATGTATTTAATAGCTAGTTTCTTTATTACTATGTTCCTTTGTTAATAATATTTGACTCCAATATACGGGTAAGCTATGTGTCTAAGGATATTCATCTGAATATTTATTAACATATATAGACAAGGCACCAATGTCTCATGGGATCTATTAATAGTGTATATTTTATTAATAAAACATAAAAAGTAAAAAATAAATTCCTTAATTAAAAATAATATTAATAAAAAACGAGCGAGCAACGAACACAAATATATATATATTAAAAACAATAAAATGTTAGGCAACCCTTGATATTCATAAATCATTAAACACTTTCATATCAATATATGATACCTTGATTCGTATTAACGATTAATCAAATATATTTAATAAGGTCAGCGAATATGTTAATGCCTAAACGTTTTCAGAACCTCACAAGCCACTAATTACGTCGGATCCTACAAATAAAGGCTCTCACAAAACCCGTATTAATGCCGCTTGACCCTCAAGATTCTCAAGTTCCCTGAACAGTATCGCGATCGATATAAAATTCATGGCATTTGAAAATTTATGCTCGGAAAGCAATAAAAGCATTTTTATAACATACTTCAAACTTGATGAGATGAAAACTTTGACTTTATGGAAGAGTGGTTTTACAAAGCGAGAACGATATGAAAAATTTCTCGTGTACAGAAGTTCAATAGACTCTCTTCAGATGTATTTTGTTTGGACTTTGATAATAAACAGAATAATCTAAAGATGATCAAAACACATTTCCATAACAGCAGGAGTTCGAAATTTTCGATGCGAAATATTAAGAAAAATTTAGTCCATTATAAATAACAGACAGCCCTTGTTTATTACAAAAGATAAGAAAATATATTTGGTATATCTTTTAAGTGAAGATCATAACAGACAATAATTTAATATAAATGACGTCATAATTCTAATAATAGCAATTTTATTCAAATCTGATGACAGAATTTAGTCTCGGCTACCACTCACAATTCTCAAACAGTTATTTTATATCTGAATGAATTATGAATATCTCAGTATAATTATTATTACTAAAGCAGCATAACTATGTTTCCATCGTAATTTATGCTTAATACAAAGAGCGGCCACCTTTGTAGCCAATATGAATTGACTTACTTCATTTTCAAACTAAATGAAAATTGTACTCAAGAGTAATATGCCAACCATACTATGCGTCTTGTTGTATAAAAACTGAGGTATTAAGTCGCGTTGCGGCTTTCAATTCACAGTAGGTACCGGATTTCACCGTACTGTCGGACTCGTCGCGCCTGTTACTCGGAATTAGATGTTTGCTTTATAAGGTAACATACTACGTCTCTCTATACGTAATAAAATCCTTACTGTATGATAGCATGTCACTAACGGATTTCGTTCTGTGTTATTTAGGATTCTGTAAGAGATGTGTTTTTCATTTCCTTTAGTGCAATTGAATATAATAAGGTAGTTTTACTCGAAGTATATTAAGAAAAAAAAAATGGATGTGTGAAAATGATATAAATATAAAAAAAAACTCCGTTTTTATTTTTTTGTCAGTTACCTCATACGTATCATAGATTATAGAGTATTATATATTACAGTATATTGGCTGCATACTTCTTATCCTTATTAAAGGAGTAGCTATTAAAGATATTTACTTAATTTATCAAGAGTAAAGATACAATTACGATACAATTTAACAAACGTCAATTATCTTAATTTCAAATTTTACTTAAAACCAACAACAGGCGCAGATAATAGCTTAAGTTAACCTCAAATCGAAACAAACACATTAAAATAATATATTATTTAAATACTCCATACTCAACATACACTAGACTGATTCTACCATTAATTAATCTAATCCTTTTTACTAAATAAAAAATAAAAAAATAATTATTTAGTTTACTTAAATTCGCTTTAATAATAATTATTATGCCACCCCATGTTATATATATATCGTAATGATAATTTAAAGTGTGTTAATTATTAAAATAATATAAACATTTTTATCTCGTCAAGTAATTTAAGTAATTTATTAATTATATTATACATATTAAGAAGGTTTTAAATAATTCATTGAATTTAAAAGCATATTTAGTGATAATAAATTATACCAACGCGTGAAGTAGCAGTCTGTTGCAAGTATTTCGGAACACGCGTACGATTCTATTTATAAGATATATATTAATAAACAGCTTTAAACAGCGAAGCGTTTGCAAATTTATATAAGTATTTGTCCATTGGTTGTGAACACGTACAAAACGACATGAATATTTTAAACACTACATTTTTTATTATTGCTTTATACAGTTTATTAATTCATTGAATACAATATTTACTTGTTAACGATTTGAACTAATAATATAATGATCGAAAATATTATATGATTAAACAACTATGTGTATGTATGATTCTTATGTAAAATCTAAGTAATCAATAACAAATAAATAAACTTGAACATTGACAATCACAAGCATATTTAATCTTTTGAACGATAATCCTCTAAACAAAACTGTCAAAGATGCATAAAATCAGAGTCCCTGCTGGAATTGAATAAAACATAATTTCAGCACGTCATGGTGTATAAAATATGAATGAGATAAAGTAGTATCTACAGTAGCAGGGCTTCTAGGTCGACAACAATGCTCCCAGAGTCCCAATAGGAAAATTTGTCTCCATTTTTGCGCCCCTGAGCGTATATAATTTAACCCATAAAGACCGTAAGGGAGAAAGTTTTCAACGCACTAAGTGTATTTTCAGAAAAAGTTTGTAACGAAACAGTTAATGCTCTTGGTACTTTTATTAAATAATAAATTCATGAAATAAATGTTGTATTAATAAATAAATATGATTTTTCTTCCTAAGTTTGTCCTCTATGTTCCGAAAACATTCAGTCGATTGGAATGAAACTTTGATGAGTGACTTCAATATCGACGTTTTATGTAGTCTCTTATTTTTCCTGAGGGCTTAATTTTTTTTTCTAATATTATAATTGTACTGAGCTATTCTCCATATTTTTTTACAACTTTTAGTTATTTGTTTATAAGATAGACCAAATAAAAATAACAAATCTTTATAGACAGTGATTTGAGGGTTTATTTGTCTATTAGACGTTCTAATCGAGAGAGGTTGATAAGATATCGTACAATCAGACATAAATAATTAGATAATTAATTACATTTGTATTTTCAATAATATCGCAAACGTTAACGAAGTAATTTAAATCAATATTTTTAAATTTTAAAGTCAGCAAGTAAAGTTATTTCGATTTGGAATGAAAACAATGAAAGCGTATTCTGTAAGTTTTCTTTTCGCGAATTTTGTAAACGGTGTGGTAATGTTGGTGCTTTCAAATAGTTAAATTTTTTGTACAACAACTAAAATAGTGAAAAACAATACCTCATTTTTCTATTCGAAAATCTTTGATGAGCGAGAAAATTTTTAAATATATTTATTTCAACAAAAAAAAAATAGTTTATCGCAACTTACTAGCAATAAACAAAATTTATACGAATTTGAAAAAAAAATCGTTTTGTGTATTTTTCATTTATTAATAAACAGAAGCTATCGCTGATATTGCTATCACTGTTGGGTGAAATTAAATATATACATAAAATATTAAATCTTAATATCACCTAACTTAGCTTACCTTCATCTAACATTTATTTTAAAAAAAAGAAACAATATTTAAAAATGGAACCATACAGTTTTGCCTCAGTTTAGAAAACATACGCTTCCATGCTTGATGTATGATACGATCATGTCATTCAAGCCTGTGGTGGAGCGGGCGATTAAGAGAATTGGTTTTATGTCATATCAAGGATTTCAATGTCATTTTGGCGCGCTTCGCCTTCGATAGTGTTAATCGATGGATTGGCTTTATTGACAAGTAAATTACTGGAAATTATCATTAATATGACAATTAAGATTTTTTTTATATATTTTTTTTGTAACAATAATTACTAACGTATAATATGTTTATTGTTCTTTAAAAACTTCATGACGTCTTTTTGCCTTGTTTAATAATTATTTTTAACATTCGTAAGCAAATAAAAATATACAATTTTGTATTTTAAAGCTATTAATTAAACAAGCCTGCATTGAATAAGGATAGACTATCCTAGTAGTAGAAGATAAAACGTAAACAACAAACGACACATAAATAAAAATAAAAATAACACAAATAATGAGCAAAGTAAAGTTTCTGCTGGAAACTTCAGGGATCTTTGCATCTTTAAAACGCAAATTAAAGCGGTAGATATTAAAAAAAGCAGACCAAGAGGAATTCTTACCTACTTAAAAGATGTAAATGAGATCGGCAACTTGAAACTGGCGCCTTTGACTTGGGACACTTTTCACTTCTCCTATAATCCAAATATTCTTTTTCTCAATCACAAATGTCTAGTCGAAAGTCACAGTTAAGCTATTCAATTTATTTAATCTTAAAGACACAACAAAATCAATTTTAAAACTACGAAATGAACTGTTAAAAAACGGAAACGAGATGAAAACGATGAAAATTTATTTTAATGAATGAGAGGTTTATTTATTTTCAAAATGATACTTCGGGAAAACGGCACGCTCAAATTAGTACCGGTAGGATTTGGATATCGTACGTCACGGACAGGAGAGGTTCGGACACACGACCGAGGAGACCGAGTCGACGTGAGTGACGCTGAACCAGGGCCTCCCGCCCGCCTAGCGTCGCGCGCTCCCGTGAGCAAAAAGGATGCAGCGAACTAACCCCCGGCCCCGCGAATATCGCCGCTCTGATCTTCTAGCCAGAGTCTCAAGTACTCTTCACAGTTGGCAGCGCTCGTTCGGAGAGGGAGGGTTTTCTATTTATTAATACGAAACTGACATATGTAGCACAGACGATGCCATTTGATTTTGTAACTTAGATTCATTGTAATAAAATTGATTCTAGCTTAAATCGCATGGGATGAACACCTGACGTTCGGCGTCATATCGCGAAACATATGCCCCGGTTGGCTAGGTGTAGCAAATACCATAACGAATACTTTGGCTGAACACGCGCCATATTATGCAACGTTACGTCGTGTATTGTACTGTTTAAAATTTTCTTCTCCTTCGAGTAAGCTTTTAAAGCATGCCAGCGCTTTTACTCTGCAACAACGTATGCACATTGCACACTATTCTTTTTTTAAAAAAGATTAAAAAAATGTCTTGAATGGCTTGGACCTATTTATATAGCATGTGTTTCTTTATAATTTTACATTCTATTGTGACCCATGTTAGTTTTCCGGAATAAACATAGATTTAATATCATAAAATGTAAGAGAGATCGGGATAAATCGTTGTATTTTTAAAAACAAATTAAAGTATAGTCGACATAATTCTAGATAAAAAAATGTATAAACTTATTTAAATTTGCAAATTTAGTTTGTCAATAAACGGGTGTTTTCGTACACATAATACAGCACTGTCCAACCGTTTTCATTAAAGCGCGCTTTGAGCGTAGCGCATCTCACTACTTTGTTTACGAACTACGCAGCCGATAATATTATCGGTGCGGCGCCCGGCCGTGCGTTTTTATCATTTAAAAGCTTTCAAGCGAATTTTAATAAAGTAAACCATAAAAAAATATATCTTTTACTTAATTTTTTATATACTACGTTGTTTTTGATCAGATATTATATGAATACAAATTCATTGCAAACAGACCTTGATGGGCTTCAGCGTAACTTAATATACGCTCTATAACTATAAAGAATATATCAATATTTTTTTTATTACTTTATACCAATATATTTATTGGAAATAAATCATAAGTCCACAGCGTTTTTCTGGCGCACAGATAAAATAAGAATAATAATTTATTTTAATTGGATAATTACTGATTTCAAAAAATGCCAACAAAAAACTTTAAAGCATTTAAAATGTATGTAATAACAATTAACGTGTATGTATGTATGCGTGTGTAATAATTATATTAATAACGCTTAAAGATTTAAGGTTACTTTAGCCTATTACTTAAGAGTTTGTTTATTCAGTCAACGTGAAGCTAAAGTAAAAGTCAACGAGGTTGCAACAATTAAAAACTTTTTAAATTATGCCTGGCCAAATTTTTGGTCTTTTTTATTTTATGGCTGGGAACAGAAGAGCTGTTGCCATTTTGTGGTCGCGTCACATCAGAACGTATGTTTTGACGTTGTGTTTAGCAGTTGACGCTTCTGATACCATCAATTTAAACGAATATTTTTAAGTATTTTTTTAACTTAGTTTTTACTCAATATCATCATCATCACAATTTACATCATTACTTTTTAAAATTTGAACCCATTTATTGTATATGCGTCATCACTTTTACTCGTAACTCTGCTCAAATAGCAGAGATAAATAAAAAAAAAGACTACTAATCAGTGTCCTCAAGTTATTATTGTCTATTGTTTTATATTTTAATGAATATTCCCCTTTATACTAGTTGCCGTGTTTTCGTTAATTAAATTATTTCAGTAAATGTTATTATAAAAAAGTAATAAACAACAAAATTTTATATATAATTCTTGAATTTTAATTTTATAGCATAGGCATGGTAGGCGTGGTGAAAGTAAAAGTAAAAGTAACGGGAAATACTATTAGTGCACCTTAAGGGTAAGAACGTCGCGTATGTCGTGACGGCAAACGACATACGACTCTCTTAGGCCGTCATACCTCTCTAGCGACGATCTGTATTCACTTTTGTGAGTCACATATTGATTCGTTTTTGTTTAATGAAATATTCATATTTATTGGTTTCCTTTAATAATAAATGCTTTCAATAAACATCAACTTCGATGTATTACATCTGTCGGCCATCCCGGGACAGCCGTATTTCATGTTACTTTAAAAATATATATCTATAAAGAAGCTGACCATTACACGTTAATTTAACAATAAAAAATCATGTTTGAACTAGGTTTGTTCTCATGCGTCTTCCGATTCTTCAGAGATTGAAATTATAGAAAATTTAAATATTTATGGTATTTTTTACTAAGGGGTTCTACCTATTATCATCATAGGATAATAGTCGATAATGGTATCGAAAGGATAATACGCTCAGAAACAGTATTCATCTTTATTCATTCTATAAATTTAAATGAACTGGCTCGTATTTTAATAAAATGAAGTTGTAGCCATTCACACAACAGTTAGTCAAACATCGATATATCTTTATAAATGAACAACATACATGAACAAAATACATTTACAAAATATTTACATACACAGCCGTTCCTCTATAAAACACAGAAAATAAGTATTAAATTCTTCTAAACTTATTGATTCAAAACCTTGAATTTTCGAATATCGATTCGATCATAATATAATTCATTAATTGTTGTCGTCAATTTATCTACACAGTATAAATGAGCATCAACTAACAATCAACAAACTAAAACCTTATTCCACGAGCACGTCTTAATTCTCACACTAACCAAAGTTCAGAGTAAATAACTACACGAGTTTCGTAAGCAAACAAATTACGTGCTATTGGGGGTACTCGGTAGCATTTTCACGGTAACATTTCAGTGCATCGGCCGGAAGTTGCCGCGGAGCGAACAGTGTGTAAACAAGCTGCCACGCCGAAACACTTACAAAATTTGTTTGTATTTTTTTTTTTACTTTTCTGTCTGATATGAGAAATGTTTGTTATTTAAAAAAAAGAATAATCGAATGAGTAATAATAAACGGAATATTTGTTTTGTACAATTCGTTCAAGACTTTTTTACAAAATTTGTTTTTTTTTTTTAAACAGTTTGTAGGCATTACATGCTATCTTATAACTTACAAACCAATATAATATTTAAACTAAAATTACAGCAATAAACAAATACCTTTTGCTTAGTGATAGAACTTTTTACAAGACCATCTTGATAGGTACCATCATACCTTACCATATATTCTACCACCAAGCAGCAATACTAAATACTGTTGTGTTCCAGTGTGAAAAGTAAGTTAACCAGTGTAATTAAAAGCACAAGGGACATTACATCACAGTTTCAAAGGTTGGGGACGCTTTGGCGATATAGGTAATGGTTACGTTTTTTAAAGCGGCAATGTTTATGGGTAATGAATCCATCTGTAGATAAAATATATGTAAATAGCAAAAAATAAGATTAATAATACTAACGACATATAAGCACATACTTACACAAGCACAAATACATACCCACACACACGAGTACACATACAAACGCGATCAAACTCTAGCTGTTCTATAAAATGGACTGCTGTAGCTATCATACCAATCCTTAACAGTTCGTCTTTCGATCTGACCGAGCTTGAAACTATACCGGAGCCTTTGTTGTCAGTTTAAAGAAGCATTCACGTCGTTTTATTGGAATACTACGACCGAAACTTCAATTGTGCTCTTAAATGAGAAATTCAAATAAATCCTTCCAAACCGCGTTACGATCTAACTATAGACGTTGCTACGAGTATCAGCTTTAGTCTTGGAAATTCTTACCTTAACTATTGTTAATTATTATTTATGTTCACACAATAACGTTAAACATTTATATTACACATTTATATTAATTTTTAATATTATTTAAAATGAAAAGTTGAAATTCAAAAATAAAAATAATATTGGCAACAATGATCGCATCATTTCCGACTCAAAGCTGGAATCGCACTGAGTAACAAGGGAGTGACTGGATTCAAAAAAATGGAAAAGAAGAGGTAAAATGTGGT
This sequence comes from Vanessa atalanta, assembly GCF_905147765.1. Taxonomy (NCBI): domain Eukaryota; kingdom Metazoa; phylum Arthropoda; class Insecta; order Lepidoptera; family Nymphalidae; genus Vanessa; species Vanessa atalanta. The sequence goes on from NC_061877.1 coordinate 5,301,829, forward strand.
TGTTCCTGACCAAGACGTATATAGCGTCACTTAGATTTTTTATGCAATACGGATAAATGGATTATTCAAATATAAATCGTATACATAGGTTTTGCAGTCACTCAAGTTTATTTAATTGCTCTACGCTTAAATTAATGTTAAAAATGTTAGCTTAGCCAATAGGTATTTCCGGTAGAGGGAAACATAGTGCTAAAGTAACTTTAGTTGGAATGGGTAGAAACCGAATCAATATTCTAAGAAGGCTTCTATGGCAGCGAATATTTTTTTATTAACGTAATTTATTTATGGTAGGTACTCAATATAGGTGTTTATTAAAGATAACACCGAAAATTTTTACTGTTTGTGTTAGGCTGAAAAATGGTTCATTAAAAAGAATAGCATAGAGGTTTCTATTATCAAGTGACACGAGAAGATCAGGATAGTGAGCAGGAATACTCAAAGCATTAATATAAGCAATGTTTAGGTGTGTTTCAATAGTGTGTTGTAATAAATGTGATTAAGAATTCATTAAGAGACGGAACGTTTTGAAAACTATCGTCACTGCCAGCTGAGTAAGAAAAGAAAAATGTGACTGTCGTCTTAAATAAAGCTACTATAAATTGTTATGATATATAATAAGTGACAATAAATGAATAAAAATATGTTGAATTGAAATTATTGATTCGTCTGATCAGCCAACTGTTCAAAAATTAAAAGCTAAATAAAACACTATATCCATATGCATAATTTAACAACTTACCGAGGAATTATATAAAGATAATAAATATTAATAAAGATAAATTTTATATTAATTTAATAAATTTTCAACTAAAAGAACGAATTGAAAACTAATCAAGAACTATATTAACAAAACACACACAAAAGTTGTAACTAAAATAGGTAACAATTTGTATCCTACTATGTACGACCTTTTTGTGAAATCGAATATATATAAAAAAAAATACAAAAACAATAATAGTAAAATACTGGGGTCCATGATGAATTAGATAACTGACAAGAGAAATACGAAGTTTTTAAACTACTCACTTATTACATTACAGCCACAATAAAAATAATCATATAAAATGCGAGTTTAAGAGAGCTTCATATTCAATATCACTAGATTTGGCAAAGTACCAAGAACAGGTTTTATTGTGATCCACTTTTGATAAGTTATTAGTTTAACGCATTTTGACATTTCACTTCGGCAACTCTTTCATGAGTACACAAAACAATATTAGAATACTTTTTCTCTTGACTATATTTTGTATATGTAAGATTGTATTTCCACCAAAACAGCGCCCATCTTGCTAGAGTAGTTTGCCTTTCACAAGTACACAACTGTATGGAAAAATATGTTTTTTTTTTTAATGATATAGTTGGCAAACGAGCAAGCTCACCTGATGAAAAGTAATTACAACCGACCATGGCATCTGCAACACCGGAAGGCTCACAGGTGCGTTACCAGCCTTTAAGGAATGAGTACGCTCTTTTCTAGAAAGTCCCCAAGTCGTATCAGTTTGGAAAAACCGCCGGCGCAAGCTCGTTCTACGGAGCGGTTGTGCGAGGCAGAAAATATATTAAAAATCGCGCTGTTATGGATTACTATTTATACTTGTACTCTTTATTCTATATTGTAGTTTCATATATATACATGCATACAAATTGTATTTTGATTGGTGGTAAGGCTTTGAGCGAGCCTGTCTACCTAGATGGGTCTGGACGATACCTGGGTGATAATCCAGAAATTTTTGTGTTCCAATTTGAGGGGTAAGTTAACCAGTGTACAGGAACAACTTGGTTACCAAGGTTGGTGACGCATTGGCGATGTAAAAAATCTTTAAAATTTCTGTAGGCAGTGTTCACATACCGAATTTTCTGTCCACTTGCCTACGTTGTAAAAAAACGAGGTGCTTTTGTTTTTATTAACTCATTTTCACTTTGCCCGAGTAATATCTGATACGACCAGGGATAGATCAGATGCAAGGTTCTATCAAAATCAAGGCTTTACGTTCTGAAAAGTGTTAAACATCGCAAACTAACATAATACGGGCTTCTTCTTCTTATTAGTAGCACTAAGAGTTTATCAACATAAACCTAATACTACAAGATACCTCTGCTTATTAGGTAACTAGATCATCAAGACAGAAGTTAATCATCTGAAATACAATGTCATTTTTATATCACTTTTTTTTTGTTTTCTGACAATAGATTATTTGATTATACATATAATATATATTTTATAAACTCGAATATTTATTCAAACTAATGGTAATCGAATCCAGCAATCATAACTAAGAAGGTAAGTTCTCTACCACTGAGATGATAGTGATATATTTCGAATTGAATTGTAAGCATTATTAAGTAGCCTCCTTGAAGAAAGCAAATCATATTATGATAAATTAATATTGTGTAGATAATAAATTTTGATGCTTTAGAAAGTTTCACTCAAAGCTTTGTTCATGTACAGGATTTAGAAATAGGATTAAAATATATGTCTTTAACGAGCCATATTATAAATCCTTTATGTTATATAAATCTTATATAATATTTAGTCGAGTTATAATATATCTACTTACTTAAGTAATCATACTTTCCAATCCAAGGCATTAACAATGTAAAATATATTAACCATTCCTTACATGCCGCTAACCATGCGAACTAAGAATAATCCCACTGTGCTTTTCTAGTGGCTTGGTGGAGCTCTTCTCGGAGGTAAAGGTATTCTTGGCCTCCCCACTCTCCTCATTACTGCGAACCTCTCCCTGTTATTATCCTCCCGCGTCTATGGGTCCAATGTTATGTCTCGACCGAGCGGGTTCGGCTTTTCCCATTGTCCCACCGTCTTCATTTAGACCATGCCGGTCTCACATGAGGAGGATACGGCCCACCACACAGTTTTCATGCGGAGAATTGCCAACATAGTTGCTGGAGGGGAGAGTTCTCGTCTAACCTCTCGAATCAAGATATTACTCTCCGCGTTCCACGCGGGACACTCCAACGCATTCTATCTACTGGACAATTTCACCTCGTGTATAATTGAATGTCAATTGCATTTCACGAGACATCAATATGCCATCACTATAACGGTATTTGAAAATGTTGTTTTTCTATTTACGCATATCGCCTGAACTGCTAAGTGAATGACTACTAAGGAGTTGATTTGACAAAGATAGCTTAGACACTAGATCCATAAGACAAGTATTATTTCCCGAAAACAAATAAAAAGAGTGATTATGTTTGACAAAAAACCGTGAGAGGATTACTTGTTCATTAATATTAAAAAGTATTTTTGACGTTCAATGTAAACGTAGTCGTGTTTTTGACTGAAAGGAATTCCGAGAATTTGGGATTATTTGATATTGTTAGACAGGTTTCTTATTAACAGTTTGTTCAGTTTTGCTCAATAGTTCAGATAATATTTTGATATTAAGCCAAATCATTTAAATGCTCCCTTAAGCTTTACATCATCAAGTATCATAAATAAATATAAAATTTAATATATTATATAATATAAAATATTATTAATTTATTTAAACGCGTTTCTTTATTGGTTTCTGGAATAAGTCCGTTAGGTTAAAAGATGATTTGTCAGTGAAAGATTACGAAACCTTACAAACGCGAATAACTATGTAAAAGAGTGTAACAAAGTTTTATGTATTCATTTAAACCTTAACGTCGTTGTCGTATAAAAAATACGCATTTTAAAGTAACGATAATGATTTTAATCTCTAAGATACTTTATGTTTAATATATAATAGTAATGTGCCTCTCAAAATACTTTCCAAATAGTATTATTGTGCAACTTTAGTCCTTAAGCTTTTCGTATTATATATATTAAATATGACCCAGTAGAAGATAAACGTACAGTTAAGAAAAGTTTCAAGGTTCGAACGGGTACTGCCTTTTGCAATACATGATATCAGAAACCCTATGAAGAAGTTCCGTATCCTTGACTTAATTTATCTTAAAAAATTTCATATTATTTTAGTCACTTTTGAGTTTTGCTACAATATTTTTTAAAATCATATTATAATCCTTAAAATGTCATAAAGCCTCTTTTAAGGTCCTGATCGTAAGCTAACTTTACGAAATTTACAAATACTTACGGATTACTTCGAAACCTGTAACGTTACTTTCTGTTCTTTACTACTACTCATATATTTTTACCTAGAATAATAAGCAAGAAATATAATATTTTTAAAACGGAAGGTAATGTTAAATTTTGCATACATTTTATAAATCTGTTCATTCGCGCAAGGCGCGCGCGCCCCTTGACTTTAAATTATTATCGGCGTTCGTTAACAAATATTATTGCTGTATTTGTTCTTACACTAGTTACTCATGCAAGCCCATTTTAATTGAAGAAGGAATGTAGATAAACAATGCATAGATTTATTCAGTGGTAGGACTTTGTAATAGCTCGTTTTATATTCTGTTTCGGTTTGAAGGGTGAGTGAGCCAGTGTAACTACAGGCACAAGGGACGTAACATCTTAGTCCCCGAGGTTGATGGCGCAATGGTGATGTAAGGAATGGTTAATATTTCTCACAACGCCATTTTCTATGGGTGGTGGTGACTACTTACCATCAGGTGGCCCAATTGGTCGTCCGCAATCGATATCAAATACAGTTTATTTGGCCTTTGTCCTCTCGTGGTTGGAAAAGACTATAGAGGGGCGCGCCTTCTTTAGTGAATGAAATGAATGAAATGTATAGTTATGTAGATAACATCAGCATAACAGTATTGTCTTATGCAGAGAAGGAGATTCAGCTCCCAAGATTATTTTCAAATCATAATAAATTATAATTGAGTAGGCTCTTTTAAATCATAATTTTATTGGAATAATTTAAAGGAAAACCGTTCGGAATGTAGATTTTTCTTTCCAATGGTTACTTTTTTCATACAGAATGTTGAACAATTATTTTATATTATGTTAAAAAAATACAATCAAATTATAAATCCTGTATGGAAATAAAAATAGCACGATATTCCCATCTTATGAAAGCTTAAAAAAAAACGAATTTTATTTTAATTATTTGTTTACGCTTTTATTTCTTTATTATTATTATAACTTTTATCTAAATGATTAGTTAAAAATAATATTCTATACATACTGGCAACTGACTCGGCCCTTAATTTGCTAAATGATATTCCTTTCACCCTTACATCTAACATACGATAGTTATCGTGTTCGGTATCAGCAAATGCACGCGTGACATCGCATGATGCCTGCTCGTCACACCGCAAATCGATCACAAATCTACTAGTCAGTACACATGCAATGCTGTTTATGCATTTGATATTTCATATTATTATACTCTAATGACCTAAACGTTCAGTTAATTATTATCAATACTAGAAATTATTGAAAATTTATGGAAATATTTATATGAATTTGCAATTTGTATGATTCGATTTTTATTAAAAACTGATGTTTTTTTCTCGACAATAGCGAACAAACAAAAATAAATAAATAGGATTAAAAACTTAGGAGAAAGTGGTATTCAATTGTTTGTTACGATATTATGAATATACGATATAAGACTTTATTTCATTAATAAATATTCAACGCTTCTAATTTTCGATAACAGTTTGAAATGAGAAAAATCGTTAGAAACTAAAATAATTATATGTATATTACTTAATAGTAAAACTTTGTGCAAGCATTAGCATTAGCAGCCTGTAAATTTCCCACTGCTGGGCTAAAGGCCTCCTCTC